>NC_091296.1:76311681-76321681 GCF_038502225.1 Cherax quadricarinatus | reverse complement strand
CTCAGAGCATTCTAGGATGTCCAGTAATTTTAACAAGTGTTCCCGACTCCGCAAAATCGGACACTTTCTAATGGGATAGCAGATCCAGAGCTGATAAGATAAATACACAATATTCACACATGGACAGGAATATCTGTAATCTGTCTGAACGAACCTCTGTTTCCTGAGGCTTTTAAAAATTTGAGATAATTTGCTTCTAACTGTTGATGTACCTAGAGGCATTATACTCCACAGCCTGCACCTCAGACTCAAGGAATCGGCTCCCTGTTATTGTACTGAGTCGCTAGCACAGGCACCAAACCCCTGTAGACACTGTGTCAGCAGAAACCTGCCCATATATGGAGGGAGGGAGGTTGTGGCAGGGGATTGCAGCTTGAACTAGACCAGTTAAAATGTGACGAAGTAGCCGGATGCTACCCAGCCAGGCAACACCACACTGAATGCAGAAACATTCGTGGCTGCATTCGTGTGCATATGTGAATCCTGACTCGTGCACTGACAATCTCCAGGAAGAAAACTTGCAGATGCTTTTACTGCTGTGAACAATTACGGAATATTGGTGAGGTGATAGTCATCAGGAGACGTTTCATGTGCCAAGCAGACGACAGATCACTACTCATCTCAAGCAATGGATAACAGCCTCTCTTTGACGTTGTAACGTCACCGGCTTCCACTACAATGAGTCAGGTGTTATCACCTATTATAAGGGTACAATGAATGTATTGTATATATTATTTATGTATATAATTTTATATTGCTGATATTTTCATTAACAGTTAACATGAAAATTTCACGCTTTATATTATTATTTGACTTACTATATTAACTTATATATGTAGGTAGATGTGACAACAACACCTCTCATTGTGCTTCCTGTTGGAGTCTTGATTGGCTACCAACAGTTGCAAACTATCTCATACTTCTGTGTAACTCTGTTCACAGAGTATTATTTAGACTTAGTGATATCTGACGTTTCCAGAGGTTGTGTGTTGTGGAGACATTATCTCTGGTCCCGAGTTCAACTCTCGACCTACATTGTTCTGGCAGCTACGCACTATCGTAGTCGGGGATGTAGTACTGCTGAACTCAGTTTCAGTAATAAGGGAGTTTAGCAGTGCCTGGGGTCAATATTCGGTGAATAGGGCTAACCAATCGAGGCCGTGAGTGTGCGGGCTCTAGCCCAAAACACAGGTAAGGGTCACCCAAGACTACCAGGTGACATACCTGCAATACAGCAAGGAGTATTTTAACCTTGGTTATAATCACTTTCCTTTCAGCCATGGTGGGTAATTAGACAGCAAACAAGGTAGGCGTAACCCTGGCAGAGGCTGGAGGTGCTTCCAGTTGTCGTCAACAAAGATGACCATCTTATCATACAGTGGGTCTTGTTATTGCATTAACTAATGTACTCATCTCACCCAATATCCCACACATTTTTTTGTCCACTGTTTAAAATATTTTTTGCCCACTGTTTCAAATAAAAAAAAATGCCCATTGCTTAAAATATATCAATATTTTTTTATTTAATATCCGGCATCATACTGATTAGCCTAGTTAGGTCTGAAACCTATCTACTGAATGAAGCTGCAGTACAGAGTGACACTTTAGTAATACCCGAGAGTGAGAGTAACACATCAGCTCCAGGTCACTCTCCAGGCCATGGTATAATAAGCCATGGTATAATAAGCCATGGTATAATAAGCCATGGTATAATAAGCCATGGTATAATAAACCATGGTATAATAAGCCATGGTATAATAAGCCACAGTATAATAAGCCATGGTACAATAAGCCATGGTATAATAAGCCATGGTATAATAAGCCACAGTATAATAAGCCATGGTACAATAAGCCATGGTATAATAAGCCATGGTATAATAAACCATGGTATAATAAGCCATGGTATAATAAGCCATGGTATAATAAGCCATGGTATAATAAGCCACAGTATAATAAGCCATGGTATAATAAGCCATGGTATAATAAGCCATGGTATAATAAGCCATGGTATAATAAGCCATGGTATAATAAGCCATGGTATAATAAGCCATGGTATAATAAGCCATGGCATAATAAGCCATGGTATAATAAGCCATGGTATAATAAGCCATGGTATAATAAGCCATGGTATAATAAGCCATGGTATAATAAGCCATGGTATAATAAGCCATGGTATAATAAGCCATGGTATAATAAGCCATGGTATAATAAGCCATGGTATAATAAGCCATGGTATAATAAGTCATGGCATAATAAGCCACGGTATAATAAGATATGGTATAATAAGCCATGATATAATAAGCCATGATATAATAAGCCAAGGTATAATAAGCCACGGTATAATAAGCCACGGTATAATAAGCCATGGTATAATAAGCCATGGTATAATAAGCCATGGTATAATAAGTCATGGCATAATAAGCCACGGTATAATAAGCCATGATATAATAAGCCATGGTATAATAAGCCATGGTATAATAAGCCACGGTATAATAAGCCATGGTATAATAAACCATAGTATAATAAGCCACGGCATAATAAGCCATGGTATAATGTCATGGTATAATAACCCATGGTATAATAACCCATGGTATAATAAGCCACGGTATAATTAGCCATGGTATAATAACCCACGGTATAATAACCCATGGTATAATAACCCATGGTATAATAAGCCACGGTATAATTAGCCATGGTATAATAAGCCATGGTATAATAACCCATGGTATAATAAGCCACGGTATAATAAGCCATGGTATAATAACCCATGGTATAATAACCCATGGTATAATAAGCCACGGTATAATTAGCCATGGTATAATAAGCCATGGTATAATAAGCCATGGTATAATAAGTCATGGTATAATAAGCCACGGTATAATAAGCCATGGTATAATAAGCCATGGTATAATAAGCCATGGTATAATAAGCCACGGTATAATAAGCCATGGTATAATAAACCATGGTATAATAAGCCACGGCATAATAAGCCATGGTATAATGCCATGGTATAATAAGCCACAGTATAATAAGCCATGGTATAATAAGCCCTGGTATAATAAGCCATGATATAATAAGCCATGGTATAATAAGCCATGATATAATAAGCCACGGTATAATAAGCCATGGTATAATAAACCACGGTATAATAAGCCATGGTATAATAAGCCATGGTATAATAAGCCATGATATAATAAGCCATGGTATAATAAACCATGGTATAATAAGCCACGGTATGATAAGCCATGGTATAATAAGCCACGGTATAATAAGCAATGGCATAATAAGCTATGGTATAATAAGCCATGGTATAATAAGCCATGGTATAATAAGCCATGGTATAATAAGCCATGGTATAATAAGCCACGGTATAATAAGACATGGTATAATAAGTCATGGTATAATAAGCCACGGTATAATAAGCCATGGTATAATAAGCCATGGTATAATAAGCCATGGTATAATAAGCCACGGTATAATAAGCCAAGGTATAATAAGCCACGGTATAATAAGCCATGGTATAATAAGTCATGGCATAATAAGCCACGGTATAATAAGCCATGGTATAATAAGCCATGGTATAATAAGCCACGGTATAATAAGCCATGGTATAATAAGCCATGGTATAGTAAGCCACGGTATAATAAGCCATGGTATAATAAGCCATGGTATAATAAGCCACGGTATAATAAGCCATGGTATAATAAGCCATGGTATAATAAGCCATGGTATAATAAACCATGGTATAATAAGCCACGGTATAATAAGCCATGGTATAATAAGCCATGGTATAATAAGCCATGGTATAATAAGCCATGGTATAATAAGCCATGGTATAATAAGCCATGGTATAATAAGCCATGGTATAATAAGCCATGGTATAATAAGCCACGGTATAATAAGCCATGGTATAATAAGCCATGGTATAATAAGCCATGGTATAATAAGCCATGGTATAATAAGCCATGGTATAATAAGCCATGGTATAATAAGCCATGGTATAATAAGCCATGGTATAATAAGCCATGGTATAATAAGCCATGGTATAATAAGCCATGGTATAATAAGCCATGGTATAATAAGCCACGGTATAATAAGCCATGGTATAATAAGCCATGGTATAATAAGCCATGGGATAATAAGCCATGGTATAATAAGCCATGGTATAATAAGCCATGGTATAATAAGCCATGGTATAATAAGCCATGGGATAATAAGCCATGGTTAAATGTCATGGTATAATAAGCCACAGTATAATAAGCAATGGTATAATAAGCCACGGTACAATAAGCCATGGTATAATAAGCCATGGTATAATAAGCCACGGTATAATAAGCCATGGTATAATAAGCCATGGTATAATAAGCAACGGTATAATAAGCCATGGTATAATAAACCACGGTATAATAAGCCATGGCATAATAAGCCATGGTATAATAAGCCATGGTATAATAAGCCATGGTATAATAAACCACGGTATAATAAGCCAAGGTATAATAAGCCATGGTATAATAGGCCATGGTATAATAAGTCATGGTACAATAAACCATGGTATAATAAGCCACGGTATAATAAGCAATGGTATAATAAGTCATGGAATAATAAGCCACGGTATAATAAGCCATGGTATAATAAGCCATGGTATAATAAGCTACGGTATAATAAGCCACGGTATAATAAGCCATGGTATAATAAGCCATGGTATAATAAGCCACGGTATAATAAGCCATGGTATAATAAGTCATGGCATAATAAGCCACGGTATAATAAGCCATGGTATAATAAGCCACTGTATAATAAGCCATGGTATAATAAGCAATGGTATAATAAGCCATGGTATAATAAGCCATGGTATAATAAGCCACGGTATAATAAGCCATGGTATAATAAACCATGGTATAATAAGCCACGGCATAATAAGCCATGATATAATGTCATGGTATAATAAGCCACAGTATAATAAGCCAAGGTATAATAAGCCATGGTATAATAAGCCATGATATAATAAGCCATGGTATAATAAGCCATGGTATAATAAGCCACAGTATAATAAGCCATGGTATAATAAGCCACGGTATAATAAGCCATGGTATAATAAGCCACGGTATAAAAAGGCATGGTATAATAAGCCATGGTATAATAAGCCACGGTATAATAAGCCATGGTATAATAAGCCACGGTATAATAAGCCACGGTATAATAAGCCATGGTATAATAAGCCATGATATAATAAGCCATGGTATAATAAGCCATGGTATAATAAGCCACGGTATAATAAGCCATGGTATAATAAGCCACGGTATAATAAGCCATGGTATAATAAGTCATGGTATAATAAACCATGGTATAATAAGTCATGGTATAATAAACCATGGTATAATAAGCCATGGTATAATAAGCCATGGTATAATAAGCCACGGTATAATAAGCCATGGTATAAGTCATGGCATAATAAGCCACGGTATAATAAGCCATGGTATAATAAGCCACGGTATAATAAGCCATGGTATAATAAGCCATGGTATAATAAGCCATGGTATAATAAGCCATGGTATAATAAGCCACGGTATAATAAGCCATGGTATAATAAACCATAGTATAATAAGCCACGGCATAATAAGCCATGGTATAATGTCATGGTATAATAAGCCACAGTATAATAAGCAATGGTATAATAAGCCATGGTATAATAAGCCATGGTATAATAAGCCATGGTATAATAAGCCATGGTATAATAAGCCATGGTATAATAAGCCATGGTATAATAAGCCACGGTATAATAAGCCATGGTATAATAAGCCATGGTATAATAAGCCACGGTATAATAAGCCATGGTATAATAAGCCATGGTATAATAAGCCACGGTATAATAAGCCATGGTATAATAAGCCACGGTATAATAAGCCACGGTATAATAAGCCATGGTATAATAAGCCATGATATAATAAGCCATGGTATAATAAGCCATGGTATAATAAGCCACGGTATAATAAGCCATGGTATAATAAGCCACGGTATAATAAGCCATGGTATAATAAGCCATGGTATAATAAGCCACGGTATAATAAGCCATGGTATAATAAGCCATGGTATAATAAGCCATGGTATAATAAGCCATGGTATAATAAGCCACGGTATAATAAGCCATGGTATAATGTCATGGAATAATAAGCCATGGTATAATAAACCATGGTATAATAAGCCACGGCATAATAAGCCATGGTATAATGTCATGGTATAATAAGCCACAGTATAATAAGCCATGGTATAATAAGCCATGGTATAATAAGCCATGGTATAATAAGCCATGGTATAATAAGCCATGGTATAATAAGCCACGGTATAATAAGCCATGGTACAATAAGCCATGGTATAATAAGCCATGGTATAATAAGGCACGGTATGATAAGCCATGGTATAATAAGCCATGGTATAATAAGCCACGGTATAATAAACCATGGAACAATAAGCCATGCTATAATAAGCCATTGTATAATAAGCCATGGTATAATAAGCCATGGTATAATAAGCCATGGTATAATAAGTCACGGTATAATAAGCCATGGTATAATAAGCCACGGAATAATAAGCCATGGTATAATGTCATGGTATAATAAGCCATGGTATAATAAACCATGGTATAATAAACCATGGTATAATGTCATGGTATAATAAGCCACAGTATAATAAGCCATGGTATAATGTCATGGTATAATAAGCCATGGTACAATAAACCATGGTATAATAAGCCATGGTATAATGTCATGGTATAATAAGCCACAGTATAATAAGCCATGGTATAATGTCATGGTATAATAAGCCACGGTATAATAAGCCATGGAACAATAAGCCACGGTATAATAAACCATGGAACAATAAGCCATGGTATAATAAGCCATAGTATAATGTCATGGTATAATAAGCCACAGTATAATAAGCCATGGTATAATGTCATGGTATAATAAACCACGGTATAATAAGCCATGGTATAATAAGCCACGGTATAATAAGCCATGGAACAATAAGCAATGGTATAATAACCCATGGTATAATAAGCCACGGTATAATAAGCCATGGTATAATAACCCATGGTATAATAAGCCACGGTATAATAAGCCATGGAACAATAAGCCGTTGTTATAATAAGCCACGGTATAATAAGCCATGGTATAATAAGCCATGGTATAATAAGCCATGGTATAATAAGCCATGGTGTAATAAGCCATGGTATAATAAGCCATGGTATAATAAACCTCGGTATAATAAGCCACGGTATACTAAGCCATGGTATAATAAGCCTCGGTATAATAAGTCATGGTATAATAAGCCATGGTATAATAAGCCATGGTATAATAAGCCATGGTGTAATAAGCCATGGTATAATAAGCCATGGTATAATAAGCCATGGTATAATAAACCACGGTATAATAAGCCAAGGTATAGTAAGCCATGGTATAATAAGCCATGCTATAATAAGCCATGGTATAATAAGCCTCGGTATAATAAGCCATGGTATAATAAGCCAAGGTATAATAAGCCATGGTATAATAAGTCATGGTATAATAAACCATGGTATAATAAGCCACGGTATAATAAGCCATGGTATAATAAGCCATGGTATAATAAGCCACGGTATAATAAGCCACGGTATAATAAGCCATGGTATAATAAGCCATGGTATAATAAGCCACGGTATAAGCCACGGTATAATAAGCCACGGTATAATAAGCCATGGTATAATAAGCCATGGTATAATAAGCCATGGTATAATAAGCCACGGTATAATAAGCCATGGTATAATAAGCCACGGTATAATAAGCCATGGTATAATAAGCCATGGTATAATAAGCCATGGTATAATAAGCCACGGTATAATAAGCCATGGTATAATAAGCCATGGTATAATAAGCCACGGTATAATAAGCCATGGTATAATAAGCCACGGTATAATAAGCCACGGTATAATAAGCCACGGTATAATAAGCCACGGTATAATAAGCCATGGTATAATAAGCCATGGTATAATAAGCCACGGTATAATAAGCCATGGTATAATAAGCCATGGTATAATAAGCCATGGTATAATAAGCCACGGTATAATAAGCCATGGTATAATAAGCCTTGGTATAATAAGCCATGGTATAATAAGACATGGTATAATAAGCCACGGTATAATAAGCCATGGTATAATAAGCCATGGTATAATAAGCCATGGTATAATAAGCCACGGTATAATAAGCCATGGTATAATAAGCCATGGAACAATAAGCCATGGTATAATAAACCATGGAACAATAAGCTATGGAACAATAAGCCATGGAACAATAAGCCATGGTATAATAAACCATGGAACAATAAGCCATGGAACAATAAGCCATGGAACAATAAGCCATGGTATAATAAACCATGGAACAATAAGCTATGGAACAATAAGCCATGGAACAATAAGCCATGGAACAATAAGCCATGGTATAATAAGCAATGGTATAATAAGCCATGGTATAAAAAACTATGGTATAATAAGACATGGAACAATAAGCCATGGAACAATAAGCCATGGTATAATAAACCATTTTATAATAAGCCACGGAACAATAAGCCATGGAACAATAAGCCATGGAACAATAAGCCATGGTATAATAAACCATGGAACAATAAGCCATGGAACAATAAGCCATGGAACAATAAGCCATGGAACAATAAGCCATGGTATAATAAGCCATGGTATAATAAACCATGGTATAATAAGCCATGGAATAATAAGCCATGGAACAATAAGGCAAGGTATAATAAACCATGGTATAATTAGCCATGGAACAATAAGCCATGGAACAATAAGCCATGGTATAATAAACCATGGAACAATAAGCCATGGAACAATAAGCCATTGAACAATAAGCAATGGTATAATAAGCCATGGAACAATAAGCCATGGTATAATAAGCCATGGAACAATAAGCCACGGTATAATAAGCCATGGAACAATAAGCCATGGTATAATAAACCATGGAACAATAAGCCATGGTACAGTAGCAGTTCCATCACTTTCTCTGGCTTGAAGTAATATCACACAGTAAACTAGATCAGACTCGTAAAAGACATCCGGGGTGGTAGACCCTTAGGCCTGTTGCAGTTCACCAGGCCTATGTCAGCCAGCAGCGCACCAGGTGTTAACTGCTACTCCTTTCTTGTATCTTCTCCCTTTTCTTTATCCCTTCTTACATCACTTTAAAGCTTGTGAGGGGAGTGGGTACGGGAGAGAGAGTAAAGGAATGGAAAGGTGACTTAAGAAGTTGGAGGGTTGTAGGGGGTGTGGAGGGTTGTAGGGGGCTGTGGAGGGTTGTTGGGGGCTGTGACTGTTGAGGGTTGTAGGGGGCTGTGGAGGGTTGTTGGGGGCTGTGACTGTGGAGGGTTGTAGGGGTGGAAGGCTGTGATGTTGGGTCGTAGTGAGTGGAAGTCTGAAGTTATGTAAGGGTAGATAAAAATAGTGGTGAGTGTAGAAGTGGTATTGGCAGTAGTAGTAGTAGTAGTAGTAGTAGTAGTAGTAGTAGTAGTAGTAGTAGTAGTAGTAGCAGCAGTAGTAGTAGTAATAGTAGTAGTAGTAGCAGTAATAGTAATAGTAATAGTATCAGTAGTAGTAGTAATAGTAGTAGTATTATCAGTAGTAGTAATAGTAGTAGTAGTAGTAGTAGTAGTAGTATCAGTAGCAGTAGTATCAGTAGTAGAAATAGTAGTATTAACAGTAGTATTATTATTAGTAGTATCAGTAGTAGCAATAGTAATAGTGGTGGCAGTGGTGATGGTAGTAATGAGGTGATAATGTTACTATTACTATTAATGAGAGTGAGATTACATCCATCTCTCTATACGCCCGTATACTCATACACATTTCCAAATACAACTAAATCTATACAAAACAGTATGAAGCTCTGAC
Organism: Cherax quadricarinatus; assembly: GCF_038502225.1. NCBI lineage: Eukaryota > Metazoa > Arthropoda > Malacostraca > Decapoda > Parastacidae > Cherax > Cherax quadricarinatus. Next base: position 76,311,747 of record NC_091296.1, on the reverse strand, counting down.
ACCGTCAACATCTAACACGTCATGTTTTGCATGAGGGAGGAAGAAAGGTCGTGATTACTATAAACA
>NC_091296.1:76301681-76306681 GCF_038502225.1 Cherax quadricarinatus | reverse complement strand
TGGGGACCAGAGGAATGTGGGGAGGAGAGGAATGTGGGGAGAGAAGGAATGTGGGGAGAGAGATGTGGGGAGCAGAGGAATGTGGGGACCAGAGAATGTGGGGAGGAGAGAGAGAATGTGGGGAGGAGAGGAAGTGGGGAGGGAGAGGAGAGATGTGGGGGCAAAGGACTGTGGGGAGCAGAGGAATGTGGGGAGGAGAGGAATGTGGGGAGGAGAGGAATGTGGGGAGCAGAGGAATGTGGGGAGGAGAGGAATGTGGGGAGGAGAGGAATGTGGGGAGGAGAGGAATGTGGGGAGGAGAGGAATGTGGGGAACAGAGGAATGTGGGGACCAGAGGAATGTGGGGAGGAGAGGAATGTGGGGAGGAGAGGAATGTGGGGAGGAGAGGAATGTGGGGAGGAGAGGAATGTGGGGAGCAGAGGAATGTGGGGAGCAGAGGAATGTGGGGAGGAGAGGAATGTGGGGAGAAGAGGAATGTGGGGAGGAGAGGAATGAGGGAGGGAGAGGAATGTGGGGAGGAGAGGGACGTGGGGAGGAGAGGAATCTGGGAGAAAGAGGAGGACAGTGGGGAGGAGGGGAGGAATGTGGGGAGGAGAGAGGAATGTGGGGAGAGAGGAATGTGGAGAGCAGAGGAATGGGGTAGGGGGAGCAGAGAATGTAGGGGAGCAGAGGAATGTGGGGAGCAGAGGAATGTGGGGAGCAGAGGAAGAATGGGAGAGAAGAGGAATGTGGGGAGGAGGAATGGAGGAATGAGGAGGAGGATGTAGGGGAGGAGAGGGATGTGGGGAGGAGAGGAAGAGGGGGAGCAGAGAATGTGGGGAGGAGAGGAATGTGGGGAGTAGAGGAATGTGGGGAGGAGAGGAATGAGGGGGGAGAGGAATGTGGGGAGGAGAGGGATGTGGTGAGGAGAGGAATGTGGGGAGAAGAGGGACGTGGGGAGGAGAGGGATGTGGGGAGGAGAGGAATGTGGGGAGGAGAGGAATGTGGGGAGGAGAGGAATGTGGGGAGGAGAGGAATGTGGGGAGGAGAGGAATGTGGGGAGGAGAGGAATGTGGGGAGGAGAGGGATGTGGGGAGGAGAGGAATGTGGGGAGGAGAGGAATGTGGGGAGGAGAGGAATGTGGGGAGGAGATGAATGTGGGGAGGAGAGGAAGTGTGGGAAGAGTAATGTAGGGGAGGAGAGGTATGTGGGGAGTAGAGGAATGTGGGGAGGAGAGGTATGTGGGGAGGAGATGTATGTGGGGAGGAGACGGATGTGGGGAGAAGAGGGATGTGGGGAGGAGAGGAATGTAGGGAGGAGAGATGATGGGAGGAGAGGAATGTAGGAGAGGAATGTGGGGAGGAGAGGAATGTGGGGAGGAGATGAATGTGAGAGGAGAGGAATGTGGGGAGGAGAGGAATGTGGGGAGGAGAGGAATGTGGGGAGGAGAGGAATGTGGGGAGAAGAGGGACGTGGGGAGGAGAGGGATGTGGGGAGGAGAGGAATGTGGGGAGCAGAGGAATGCCCAGGAGAGGAATGAGAGAGGATGTGGGGAGGAGAGGGATGTGGTAGAGAGCAATGTGGGGAGAAGAGGGACGTGGGGAGGAGAGGGATGTGGGAGGAGAGAGTGTGGGCAGGAGAGGGAATGTGGGAGGAGAGGAATGTGGGGAGAGAATGTGGGGAGGGAGAATGTGGGAGGAGAGGACTGTGGGGAGGAGAGGACTGTGGGGAGGAGAGGGATGTGGGGAGGAGAGGAATGTGGGAGGAGGAGGAATGTAGGAGGAGGAAGGTGGAGGAGGAGAGGAATGTGAGGAGGGATGATGATGAGGGAGGAGAGGGATGTAGGGGGAGGATAATGTGGGAGAGAAGGATGTGGGAGTGGAAGATGTGAGGAGGGAGAGGAATGTGAGTAGAGATTGGTGGGGAGGAGAGGAATGTGGGGAGGAGAGGGATGTGGGGAGGAGAGGAATGTGGGGAGGAGAGGAATGTGGGGAGGAGATGAATGTGGGGAGGAGAGGAATGTGAGGAGGAGATGAATGAGGGGAGGAGAGGGATGTGGGGAGGAGAAGGATGTGGGGAGGAGAAGGCTGTGGGGAGGAGAAGGATGTGAGGAGGAGAGGAATGTAGGGAGTAGAGGAATGTGGGGAGGAGAGGAAGAGTGAGGGAGGGCAGATGTAGGGAGGAGAGAAGGGATGAGGGGAGGAAGTGATGGAGGAGAGAGGAATGTGGGAGGAGATGAATGGGGAGGAGGAGGGATGTGGGGAGGGAGAGGAATGAGGGGAGAGGAATGTGGGGAGGAGGATGTGGGGAGGAGAGGAATGTGGGGAGGAGAGGAATGTGGGGAGGAGAGTTAGAGGAATGTAGGGGGGAGGAGAGGGATGTAGGGAGGATGTGGGGAGAAGAGGGACAGGGGGAGGGGAGGGATGTGGGGAGGAGAAGGATGTGGGGAGGAGAGGACTGTGGGGAGGAGAGGGATGTAGGAGGAGGATGTGGGAGGAGGGATGTGGGGAGAGGAATGTAGGGAGGAGAGGAATGTGGGGAGAGAGAATGTGTAGGAGAGGAATGTGAGGGAGAGATGAATGGGGGAGGAGGGAGGGATGTGGGAGGAGAAGGATGTGGGGAGGAGGATGTGAGGAGAGGAGAGTAGGAGTAGAGGAGATGAGGGAGAGGAATGTAGGGAGAGGGGAGGAATGTGGGGGGGAGAGGAATGTGGGGAGGAGAGGCATGTGGGGAGAGAGGGATGTTGGAGAGAGGTGTGGGAGGAGGGAGAGAATGTAGGGGAGGGAGGAGATGTGAGGGGAGATGAGAATGGGAGGAGAGGGATGTGGGGAGGAGAAGGATGTGGGGAGGAGAAGGATGTGAGGAGGAGAGGAATGTAGGGAGTAGAGGAATGTGGGGAGGAGAGGGATGTGGGGAGGAGATGAATGTGGGGAGAAGAGGGATGTGGGGAGGAGAGGGATGTGGGGAGGAGAGGAATGTAGGGAGGAGAGGAATGTGGGGAGGAGAGGGATGTGGGGAGGAGAATGTAAAGGGAGGGAGAGGAATGTGAGGGAGGAGAGGAATGTGGGGAGGGAGAGAGTGTAGGGGAGAGAATGTAGGAGAGAGGGATGTGGGAGGAGAGGGATGTGGGGAGGAGAATGGAAGGAGGGAGAGAATGTGGGAGGAGAGGGATGTGGGAGGAGAGGAATGTAGGGAGAGAGGAAGTGAGGGGAGAGAGGAATGTGGGGAGGAGAGAAGAAGAATGTGGGGAGGACAGGAATGTAGGGGAGGAGAGGGATGTAGGAGAGGGATGTAGGGGAGGAGAGAATGTAGGGGAGAGAGAATGTGGGGAGGAGGGGAGTGGGGATGAGGGATGAGGGGAGAGAGAGATGTGGGGAGGAGAGGAATGTGGGAGGAGGAAGGATGTGGGGAGGAGAGATGAGGAGATGGGGAGAGGGATGTGGGGAGGAGATGAATGTGGGGGGGAGAGAAATGCAGGGAGGAGAGGAATGTGGGGAGGAGAGGAATGTGGGGAGGAGAGGGATGTGGGGAGGAGAGGAATGTGGGGAGGAGAGAAATGTAGGGAGGAGAGGAATGTGGGGAGGAGAGGAATGTGGGGAGGAGAGGGATGTGGAGAGGAGAGGGATGTGGAGAGGAGAGGGTTGTGGGGAGAAGAGGAATGTGAGGAGGAGAGGAATGTGGGGGAGGAGAGGGATGTGGGGAGCAGAGGGATGTAGGGAGGAGAGGGATGTGGGGAGGAGAGGAATGTGGAGAGGAGATGAATGTGGGAAGGAGAAGGATGTGGGTAGGAGATGAATGTGGGGAGGAGAGAAATGTGGGGAGGAGAGGAATGTAGGGAGGAGAGGAATGTGGGGAGGAGAGGGATGTGGGGAGGAAAGGAATGTGAGGAGGAGAGGAATGTGGGGAGGAGAGGAATATGGGGAGGAGAGGAATGTGGAGAGAAGAGGGACGTGGGAGGGGAGGAGGGATGTGGGGGGAGAGGAATGTGGGGAGGGGAGAGGAATATGGGGTGGAGAGGAATGTGGAGAGAAGAGGGACGTGGGGAGGAGAGGGATGTGGGGGAGAGGAATGTGGGGAGGAGAAAAATGTGGGAGTGAGGGGAGGAGAGAGATGTGGGAAGAGAGGGATGTGGGGAGGAGGAAGAGGAATGTAGGGAGAGGAGATGTGGGAGGAGGAGGAATGTGAGGAAGAGAGGAATGTGGGGAGGAGATGAATGTGGGGAAAAGAGGGATGTGGGGAGGAGAGGAATGTGGGGAGGAGAGGGATGTGGCGAGGAGAGGAGGGTAGGGGAGGGAGAGGAATGTAGAGGGAGAAAAGATGTGGGGAGGAGAAGGATGTGGGGAGGAGAGGGATGTGGGGAGGAGATGGAGTTTGGGGAGGAGAGGGGGTAGGAGAAGGGGTGTTGGGAGGAGAGGTGTGTGGGGAGGAGAGGGATGTGGGGAGGAGAGGGATGTGGGGAGGAGAGGGATGTGGGAGGAGAGGGATGTGGGGAGGAGAGGGATGTGGGGAGGAGAGGGATGTGGGGAGGAGAGAGATGTGGGGAGGAGAGGGATGTGGGGAGGAGAGGGATGTGGGGAGGAGAGGGGGGAAAGAAATTAGAAGCGTCATTATCCCTCGCTACCAACCTTCCTACATGCCTTCCTACCTACATCCTTAACCGTCTACCTACCTACCTACCTGCTTAACCGTCTACTTACCTACCTACCTACCTGTTTAACCGTCTACCTACCTACCTACCTGCTTAACCGTCTACCTACCTACCTGCTTAACCGTCTACCTACCTACCTACCTATCTGCTTAACCGTCTTCCTACCTACCTACCTGCTTAACCGTCTACCTATCTACCTACCTACCTCTTAACCACCTATATACCTACCTACCTTCCTGCTTACCCATCTACCTTCCAGCCTGCCTGCCAGACTGCCTGCCTACTATTGCCTGCATGCCTGCCTTGCCTGCATGCCCACCTGCCTGCTCCCATACCTACCTTCTTATCTACCAATGTACCTACCTGCCTGCCT
>NC_091296.1:76296681-76299181 GCF_038502225.1 Cherax quadricarinatus | reverse complement strand
ATTACACTGTATCCTCTTGTAACCGTTGAATTACACTGTACCCTCTTGTAACCGGTGAATTACACTGTATCCTCTTGTAACCGTTGTATTACAGTGTATCCTCTTGTAACCGTTGTATTACACTGTATCCTCTTGTAACCGTTGAAATACACTGTATCCTCTTGTAACCCGTTGTATTACACTGTATCTTCTTGTAACCCGTTGTATTACACTGTATCCTCTTGTAACCGTTGAAATACACTGTATCCTCTTGTAACCCGTTGTATTACACTTTACCCTCTTGTAACCGTTGAATTACACTGTATCCTCTTGTAACCCTTTGTGTTGCACTGTATCCTCTTGTAACCGTTGAAATACACTGTATCCTCTTGTAACCCTTTGTATTACACTGTATCCTCTTGTAACCGTTGAAATACACTGTATCCTCTTGTAACCCGTTGTATTACACTGTACCCTCTTGTAACCGTTGAATTACACTGTATCCTCTCGTAACCCTTTGTGTTGCACTGCATCTCATTGTATTATCTCCATACAACCAGTTGATTGCGTTGTATCCCGCTGTAAACCAATGTATTGCTCTGAATATTACTGTATCCCACTGTAACCCGTTCGATGCCGTTGCAACTAACGTTGCATCACGCCATAACCCGTTATATCCCGGTGTAACACGCAATATTTCTTTGTGGCCTGTTATGTCCCTCTGTAACCAGGTAACACACCGCTATAACGCGATGTCCACCAGTGACACGCAAATGGGGATGTGGGGGGCAAGCAACACCGCTGTGACTGCAGAGCTGAGTTGTGTCTGTTAGTGTAGCAACACAGTGTTGAGTGGCAGTAACACCTTGCAAGGTGGTGCCTTGATGCTGACGTGTGGGGGGGGGGCTGGTGAGGCTGTGTGTTGAGAGAGAGAGAGAGAGAGAGAGAGAGAGAGAGAGAGAGAGAGAGAGAGAGAGAGAGAGAGAGAGAGAGAGAGAGAGAGAGAGAGAGAGAGAGAGAGAGAGAGAGAGAGAGAAAGAGAGAGAGAGAGAGAGAGAGAGAGAGAGAGAGAGAGAGAGAGAGAGAGAGAGAGAGAGAGAATGATCCTTGGCATACTGTACCAAACGAAGCTAAGTGAATGAAGGGTTGATAAGTGATCTTCAAGACGCGCCACTTGGACGGCCAGGCAGAGTTGCAATATGTGGATGCCACTGTGGAGGGTAATTAGAGGTGGGTGCCACTGTAATGACTCCATCCTGGCACTGTTTTGCATATTCATGTGTGAAACATGTTTTTGTTCTTGTTGTTGTCATGTTTGTTGGAACAGTGTTGGTAGTGGTGGTTGTTGGTAGTGGTGGTTGTTGGTAGTGGTGGTTGTTGGTAGTGGTGGTTGTTGGTAGTGGTGGTTGTTGGTAGTGGTGGTTGTTGGTAGTGGTGGTTGTTGGTAGTGGTGGTTGTTGGTAGTGGTGGTTGTAGGTAGTGGTGGTTGCTGGTAGTGGTGGTTGCTGGTAGTGGTGGTTGCTGGTAGTGGTGGTTGCTGGTAGTGGTGGTTGCTGGTAGTGGTGGTTGCTGGTAGTGGTGGTTGTAGGTATTGGTGGTTGCTGGTAGTGGTGGTTGCTGGTAGTGGTGGTTGCTGGTAGTGGTGGTTGCTGGTAGTGGTGGTTGTTGGTAGTGGTGGTTGCTGGTAGTGGTGGTTGCTGGTAGTGGTGGTTGCTGGTAGTGGTGGTTGCTGGTAGTGGTGGTTGCTGGTAGTGGTGGTTGCTGGTAGTGGTGGTTGTTGGTAGTGGTGGTTGCTGGTAGTGGTGGTTGCTGGTAGTGGTGGTTGCTGGTAGTGGTGGTTGCTGGTAGTGGTGGTTGCTGGTAGTGGTGGCTGTTAGTAGTGGTGGTTGCTAGTAGTGGTGGTTGCTGGTAGTGGTGGTTGCTGGTAGTGGTGGTTGCTGGTAGTGGTGGTTGCTAGTAGTGGTGGTTGCTGGTAGTGGTGGTTGCTGGTAGTGGTGGTTGCTGGTAGTGGTGGTTGCTGGTAGTGGTGGTTGCTGGTAGTGGTGGTTGCTGGTATTGGTGGTTCTTGGTAGTGGTGGTTGCTGGTAGTGGTGGTTGCTGGTAGTGGTGGTTGCTGGTAGTGGTGGTTGCTGGTAGTGGTGGTTGCTGGTAGTGGTGGTTGCTGGTAGTGGTGGTTGCTGGTAGTGGTGGTTGCTGGTATTGGTGGTTGCTGGTAGTGGTGGTTGCTGGTAGTGGTGGTTGCTGGTAGTGGTGGTTGCTGGTAGTGGTGGTTGCTGGTAGTGGTGGTTGCTGGTAGTGGTGGTTGCTGGTAGTGGTGGTTGCTGGTAGTGGTGGTTGCTGGTAGTGGTGGTTGCTGGTAGTGGTGGTTGCTGGTAGTGGTGGTTGCTGGTAGTGGTGGTTGCTGGTAGTGGTGGTTGCTGGTTCTGGTAGCGGGGTAAATGATAAGTCTTCGGAGGTTTCTTTACTTTATTTTCAAAGTCATGGTGGGTACACAGGCTTGTGTGATGTGCCCATGGCCGGG
>NC_091296.1:76284181-76291681 GCF_038502225.1 Cherax quadricarinatus | reverse complement strand
GTGTGTGTGTGTGTGTGTGTGTGTGTGAGTGTGTGTATGTGTTCTGCGCCCTCTGTCTGTCTGGTTTGTTTGTTTTACTGTTCCTTCCATTATGATTATTAATAGCATTTTATCGTTATTCCTGCTATTAGTAACGTGTCAAATGAAACAATAAACGATAGTTAATACTCGCAGATACAGTTAAGTACGAGAAGTTCCTGGTGTATGATGCTTTTATTATTGTTCCCAGGTAGGGAGGGAGGGAAGGAGGGAGGAAGGGAAGGAGGGAGAGAAACATGGGAGGGAGGGAAGGAGGGAGGGAGGGAAGGAGGGAGGAAGGGAAGGAGGGAGAGAAGGAAGGAGAGAAGGATGGAGGGAGGGAAACAGGAACGGGCTAATTGATCATTTGTGGTGCATCATGTTAACCTCGGGTCATTGTTGATGCCAAGGCCCGCACATACACGTTAATCATCCTCTCATTTTTTTAAATAAAAATAATATATATATATATATATATATATATATATATATATATATATATATATATATATATATATATATATATATATATATACATACATATATACATACATACATATACAGTACAAGGGCATTAAAACTATATCTACGTAAAATAGGAAACTCACGCTGATGTAAAAAGATGGGCCTACATGGTTTAGTTGTGTTATTCTGGGTTTAATAAATACCTTGTATTTCCAGCGCTGTGTTGTGTTGTCATCATTGTCAGTAATACCTTGTGTTTCCAGCGCTGTGTTGTGCTGTCATCATTGTCAGTAATACCTTGTGTTTCCAGCGCTGTGTTGTGCTGTCATCATTGTCAGTAATACCTTGTGTTTCCAGCGCTGTGTTGTGCTGTCATCATTGTCAGTAATACCTTGTGTTTCCACCGCTGTGTTGTGTTGTCATCATTGTCAGTAATACCTTGTGTTTCCAGCGCTGTGTTGTGTTGTCATCATTGTCAGTAATACCTTGTGTTTCCAGCGCTGTGTTGTGCTGTCATCATTGTCAGTAATACCTTGTGTTTCCAGCGCTGTGTTGTGTTGTCATCATTGTCAGTAATACCTTGTGTTTCCAGCGCTGTGTTGTGCTGTCATCATTGTCAGTAATACCTTGTGTTTCCAGCGCTGTGTTGTGTTGTCATCATTGTCAGTAATACCTTGTGTTTCCAGCGCTGTGTTGTGTTGTCATCATTGTCAGTAATACCTTGTGTTTCCAGCGCTGTGTTGTACTGTCATCATTGTCAGTAATACCTTGTGTTTCCAGCGCTGTGTTGTGCTGTCATCATTGTCAGTAATACCTTGTGTTTCCAGCGCTGTGTTGTGCTGTCATCATTGTCAGTAATACCTTGTGTTTCCAGCGCTGTGTTGTACTGTCATCATTGTCAGTAATACCTTGTGTTTCCAGCGCTGTGTTGTGTTGTCATCATTGTCAGTAATACCTTGTGTTTCAAGTGCTGTGTTGTACTGTCATCATTGTCAGTAATACCTTGTGTTTCCAGCGCTGTGTTGTGTTGTCATCATTGTCAGTAATACCTTGTGTTTCAAGTGCTGTGTTGTACTGTCATCATTGTCAGTAATACCTTGTGTTTCCAGCGCTGTGTTGTGTTGTCATCATTGTCAGTAATACCTTGTGTTTCCAGCGCTGTGTTGTACTGTCATCATTGTCAGTAATACCTTGTGTTTCCAGCGCTGTGTTGTGCTGTCATCATTGTCAGTAATACCTTGTGTTTCCAGCGCTGTGTTGTGTTGTCATCATTGTCAGTAATACCTTGTGTTTCCAGCGCTGTGTTGTGTTGTCATCATTGTCAGTAATACCTTGTGTTTCCAGCGCTGTGTTGTGTTGTCATCATTGTCAGTAATACCTTGTGTTTCAAGTGCTGTGTTGTGTTGTCATCATTGTCAGTAATACCTTGTGTTTCCAGCGCTGTGTTGTGTTGTCATCATTGTCAGTAATACCTTGTGTTTCCAGCGCTGTGTTGTGTTGTCATCATTGTCAGTAATACCTTGTGTTTCCAGCGCTGTGTTGTGTTGTCATCATTGTCAGTAATACCTTGTGTTTCCAGCGCTGTGTTGTGCTGTCATCATTGTCAGTAATACCTTGTGTTTCCAGCGCTGTGTTGTGTTGTCATCATTGTCAGTAATACCTTGTGTTTCCAGCGCTGTGTTGTGTTGTCATCATTGTCAGTAATACCTTGTGTTTCCAGCGCTGTGTTGTGCTGTCATCATTGTCAGTAATACCTTGTGTTTCCAGCGCTGTGTTGTACTGTCATCATTGTCAGTAATACCTTGTGTTTCCAGCGCTGTGTTGTGCTGTCATCATTGTCAGTAATACCTTGTGTTTCCAGCGCTGTGTTGTGTTGTCATCATTGTCAGTAATACCTTGTGTTTCCAGCGCTGTGTTGTGTTGTCATCATTGTCAGTAATACCTTGTGTTTCCAGCGCTGTGTTGTGTTGTCATCATTGTCAGTAATACCTTGTGTTTCCAGCGCTGTGTTGTGCTGTCATCATTGTCAGTAATACCTTGTGTTTCAAGTGCTGTGTTGTGTTGTCATCATTGTCAGTAATACCTTGTGTTTCCAGCGCTGTGTTGTGCTGTCATCATTGTCAGTAATACCTTGTGTTTCCAGCGCTGTGTTGTGTTGTCATCATTGTCAGTAATACCTTGTGTTTCCAGCGCTGTGTTGTGTTGTCATCATTGTCAGTAATACCTTGTGTTTCCAGCGCTGTGTTGTGCTGTCATCATTGTCAGTAATACCTTGTGTTTCCAGCGCTGTGTTGTACTGTCATCATTGTCAGTAATACCTTGTGTTTCCAGCGCTGTGTTGTGCTGTCATCATTGTCAGTAATACCTTGTGTTTCCAGCGCTGTGTTGTGTTGTCATCATTGTCAGTAATACCTTGTGTTTCCAGCGCTGTGTTGTGCTGTCATCATTGTCAGTAATACCTTGTGTTTCCAGCGCTGTGTTGTGTTGTCATCATTGTCAGTAATACCTTGTGTTTCCAGCGCTGTGTTGTGCTGTCATCATTGTCAGTAATACCTTGTGTTTCCAGCGCTGTGTTGTGTTGTCATCATTGTCAGTAATACCTTGTGTTTCCAGCGCTGTGTTGTGTTGTCATCATTGTCAGTAATACCTTGTGTTTCCAGCGCTGTGTTGTGTTGTCATCATTGTCAGTAATACCTTGTGTTTCCAGCGCTGTGTTGTGCTGTCATCATTGTCAGTAATACCTTGTGTTTCCAGCGCTGTGTTGTGTTGTCATCATTGTCAGTAATACCTTGTGTTTCCAGCGCTGTGTTGTGCTGTCATCATTGTCAGTAATACCTTGTGTTTCCAGCGCTGTGTTGTACTGTCATCATTGTCAGTAATACCTTGTGTTTCCAGCGCTGTGTTGTACTGTCATCATTGTCAGTAATACCTTGTGTTTCCAGCGCTGTGTTGTGCTGTCATCATTGTCAGTAATACCTTGTGTTTCAAGTGCTGTGTTGTACTGTCATCATTGTCAGTAATACCTTGTGTTTCCAGCGCTGTGTTGTGTTGTCATCATTGTCAGTAATACCTTGTGTTTCCAGCGCTGTGTTGTGTTGTCATCATTGTCAGTAATACCTTGTGTTTCCAGCGCTGTGTTGTGTTGTCATCATTGTCAGTAATACCTTGTGTTTCCAGCGCTGTGTTGTACTGTCATCATTGTCAGTAATACCTTGTGTTTCAAGTGCTGTGTTGTGTTGTCATCATTGTCAGTAATACCTTGTGTTTCCAGCGCTGTGTTGTGTTGTCATCATTGTCAGTAATACCTTGTGTTTCAAGTGCTGTGTTGTGCTGTCATCATTGTCAGTAATACCTTGTGTTTCCAGCGCTGTGTTGTGCTGTCATCATTGTCAGTAATACCTTGTGTTTCCAGCGCTGTGTTGTGTTGTCATCATTGTCAGTAATACCTTGTGTTTCCAGCGCTGTGTTGTGTTGTCATCATTGTCAGTAATACCTTGTGTTTCCAGCGCTGTGTTGTGCTGTCATCATTGTCAGTAATACCTTGTGTTTCCAGCGCTGTGTTGTGTTGTCATCATTGTCAGTAATACCTTGTGTTTCCAGCGCTGTGTTGTGTTGTCATCATTGTCAGTAATACCTTGTGTTTCCAGCGCTGTGTTGTGTTGTCATCATTGTCAGTAATACCTTGTGTTTCCAGCGCTGTGTTGTACTGTCATCATTGTCAGTAATACCTTGTGTTTCAAGTGCTGTGTTGTGTTGTCATCATTGTCAGTAATACCTTGTGTTTCCAGCGCTGTGTTGTGTTGTCATCATTGTCAGTAATACCTTGTGTTTCAAGTGCTGTGTTGTGCTGTCATCATTGTCAGTAATACCTTGTGTTTCCAGCGCTGTGTTGTGCTGTCATCATTGTCAGTAATACCTTGTGTTTCCAGCGCTGTGTTGTGTTGTCATCATTGTCAGTAATACCTTGTGTTTCCAGCGCTGTGTTGTGTTGTCATCATTGTCAGTAATACCTTGTGTTTCCAGCGCTGTGTTGTGCTGTCATCATTGTCAGTAATACCTTGTGTTTCCAGCGCTGTGTTGTGTTGTCATCATTGTCAGTAATACCTTGTGTTTCCAGCGCTGTGTTGTGCTGTCATCATTGTCAGTAATACCTTGTGTTTCCAGCGCTGTGTTGTGCTGTCATCATTGTCAATAAAACGCTGATAAATATGTTTATTAAATCAACTCTCAGTTTTACCTTAAAATAAATTATGACTCATTATTTTAAAGCGCTCTTGTTGCTTCTCTTCCATCCCTCCCTCCCTTCTCGCTTGCCTTTTCTTCTCTCCTCTTCTTCCTTTCTCTCCCTTCATCTCTTCTACTATTTTTCTTTGTTCTATCTTGCCGTCTCCCCCTTTCTATTTTCTTAATCTCTCTGTCTCTTCTCCCTCTCTTACCTACTATACATCCCTCCCTTTTCCAATCCCTAATCGTCTCTCCTCATTCTCTCCCTCTTTTTCTCCTCTCTTAACTTGCCTTCTCCCCTCTCATTCCTGCTCCCCTCCTTCATCTCCTCATCGTCTTCCCTCCCTCTCCCCTCCTCGCCTCCGACCTCCCACCTCATCCACTGCAGCACCCACTAAACAAGTGGTAGTCAGCACCACTGCTCCAGTAGGCAGTCATCATATCCCTAGTTCGTCTTTAAGCTCTTAAAATACACCAAGAAATCAATTGCCATCAGAGGTAACAACGAACAAAGCTGCAATAATCCGTGCCGTTGTGCCAGCGACCAGCAGCAGCATCAGCAGGGGCAGTAGGATGAGCAGGAGCAGGGGAGAGGGAGGGGCAGGGAGGTGCTAGGGAGAGGGAGGGGCAGGGAGGTGCTAGGGAGAGGGAGGGGAAAGGAGAGGGTGGAGGAGGAAGGGGAAGAGAGGGTAAAGGGAGGAAGAAGGGGGGCGGGTGAGAGGTAGTAGGGAAGGAGTTGGGAGGGAAGGGGGAACTGGAGGGAGAAATGGAGATGAGAAATACAGGAAGAGGATGCAGAGGAACAGGAACGATGTGACAGGAACATTCCATCACCAATATTCACAGCTTTTAACACCACTCTCACAAAACATAGCTATCACTGACACCCCTATCACTAACACCACTATCACCATCACCAACACTATCACCAACAACACTGCTACTACTATCAATAATGGTACTACCTCCAACACCATCACCACCAGCACTGCCACCACTACCACCACCACAACCAGCACCACCACTAACATCACCACCAACAGCACCACTAGTACCAGCATCACCACCACCAGCACCACTACAACTAGCATTATCACCACTACCACCACCACCACTAACATCACCACTATCACCAGCACCACTATCATCACCACCAGCGCTACTAGCACCAGCACCACTAGCACCAGTACCACTAGCACCACCACCAGCACCACTAGCGCCACCGTCACTAACATCACCACCACCAGCAACACCACCACTAACATCACCACCACCAGCACCACTAACACCACCACCACTAGCATCACCACCACCAGCACCACAACCGCTAACATCACCACCACCAGCAACATCACCAGCACCAGCACCACCACCACTAGCATCACCACCACCAGCACCACTAGCACCACCACTAGCATCACCACCACCAGCACCACAACCGCTAACATCACCACCACCAGCAACATCACCAGCACCAGCACCACCACCACTAACATCACCACCACCAGCACCACTAACACCAGCACCACTAGCATCACCAGCACCAGCACCACAACCGCTAACATCACCACCACCAGCAACATCACCAGCACCAGCACCACCACCACTAGCATCACCACCACCAGCACCACTAGAACCACCACCACTAGCATCACCAGCACCAGCACCACAACCGCTAACATCACCACCACCAGCAACTTCACCAGCACCACCACCACTAGCATCACCACCACAGCACCACTAGCACCACCACCACTAGCATCACCAGCACGTTAAACGCTTTCGCCTCAGCTCACAAGTGAGACACACAAAAGCTAACTCTCACTCTAGCGGATGATAACTTTCGTGGTGTGTTAACATCGAGGAAATGTTAGCCCAGCCTCCTGCCTGACCTCACCTCACAATATTAACCCAGCCTCCTGCCTGACCTCACCTCACAATATTAACCCAGCCTCCTGCCTGACCTCACCTCACAATATTAACCCAGCCTCCTGCCTGACCTCACCTCACAATATTAACCCAGCCTCCTGCCTGACCTCACCTCACAATATTAACCCAGCCTCCTGCCTGACCTCACCTCACACTATTAACCCAGCCTCCTGCTTGACCTCACCTCACAATGTTAACCCAGCCTCCTGCCTGACCTCACCTCACAATATTAACCCAGCCTCCTGCCTGACCTCACCTCACAATGTTAACCCAGCCTCCTGCCTGACCTCACCTCACAATGTTAACCCAGCCTCCTGCCTTACCTCACCTCACAATGTTAACCCAGCCTCCTGCCTGACCTCACCTCACAATATTAACCCAGCCTCCTACCTGACCTCACCTCACAATGTTAACCCAGCCTCCTGCCTGACCTCACCTCACAATGTTAACCCAGCCTCCTGCCTGACCTCACCTCACAATGTTAACCCAGTCTCCTGCCTGACCTCACCTCACAATATTAACCCAGCCTCCTGCCTGACCTCACTTCACAATGTTAACCCAGCCTCCTGCCTGACCTCACCTCACAATGTTAACCCAGTCTCCTGCCTGACCTCACCTCACAATATTAACCCAGCCTCCTGCCTGACCTCACCTCACAATGTTAACCCAGCCTCCTGCCTGACCTTATCTCACAATGTTAACCCAGCCTCCTGCCTTACCTCACCTCACAATGTTAACCCAGTCTCCTGCCTGACCTCACCTCACAATGTTAACCCAGTCTCCTGCCTGACCTCACCTCACAATATTAACCCAGCCTCCTGCCTGACCTCACCTCACAATGTTAACCCAGCCTCCTGCCTGACC
>NC_091296.1:76274181-76279181 GCF_038502225.1 Cherax quadricarinatus | reverse complement strand
GCTGGGTGTCACGATATGTCACGCTGAGTGTCACACTGTGTGTCACACTGTGTGTCACGCTGGGTGTTACGATATGTGTCACGCTGAGTGTCACACTGTGTGTCACACTGTGTGTCACGCTGGGTGTCACGATATGTGTCACGCTGAGTGTCACACTGTGTGTCACACTGTGTGTCACGCTGAATGTTACGCTGTATGTCACGCTGAGTGTCATGCAGAGTATCATACTGTGTTTCACGCTGTCACGCTGAGTGTCACGTTGTGTGTTATGGTAAGTGTCACGCTGAGTGTCACGTTGCTTATTATGGTAAGTGTCACGCTAAGTGTCACGCTGTGTTTCGTGCTGTCACGCTGATTGTCACGCTGTGTGTTATGGTCAGTGTCATGCTGTGTTATGGTCAGTGTCACGCTAAGTATCACGCTGAGTGTCACGCTGTGTTTTTGTCACACTGTGCGTTAAGGTTTCACGCTGAGTTTCAAGCTGTGTTTCACTCTGTGTATTATGGTAAGTGTCACGCTGAGTGTCACGCTGTGTTTCACGCTGTCACGCTGATTGTCACGCTGTGTATTATTGTAAGTGTCACGCTAAGTGTCACGTTGAGTGTCACGCTGTCATTCTGACTGTCACACTTTGTATTAGGGTAAGTGTCACGCTGTGTTTCACGCTGTCACGCTGTGTGTTATGATGAGTGTCACACTAAGTGTCACGCTGAGTGTTACGCTGCGTTTCATGCTGTCACGCTAAGTGTCACGTTGTGCGTCATGTTAAGTGTTGCGCTAAGTGTCACGCTATATTTCACGCTGAGGGTCACGTTGTGTGTTATGGTGTCACGCTAAGTGTTATGCTGTGTGTCACGCAGTCACGCTAAGTGTCACGCTGAGTACCATACTGTGTTTCACACTGAGTGTCACGCTGAGTGTCACGCTGAGTGTCACGCTGAGTGTCACGCTGAGTGTCACGCTGAGCGCCGTGTGACAGAGGATTTGGCTGTCAGCTTGAGTCAAGGCTCCATCTTTCTTAAACAGTCACAGGTTCATGAACGTGAGATGACAGTCAAAGGTTCAAGAACCTGACATAGCAGTCACAGGTTCAAGAACCTGACATAGCAGTCACAGGTACAAGAACCTGACTTAGCAGTCACAGGTTCAAGAACCTGACATGACAGTCACAGGTTCAAAAACCTGACATGACAGTCACAGGTTCAAGAACCTGACATGACAGTCACAGGTTCAAGAACCTGACATGACCGTCACAGGTTCAAGAACCTGACATGACAGTCACAGGTTCAAGAACCTGACATGACAGTCACAGGTTCAAGAACCTGACATGACAGTCACAGGTTCTAGAACGTGACATGACAGTCACAGGTTCAAGAACCTGACATGGCAGTCACAGGTTCAAGAACCTGACATGACAGCCACAGGTTCAAGAACCTGACATGACAGTCACAGGTTCAAGAACGCGACATGACCGTCACAGGTTCAAGAACGCGACATGACCGTCACAGGTTCAAGAACCTGACATGACAGTCACAGGTTCAAGAACGTGACATGACAGTCACAAGTTCAAGAACGTGACATGACAGTCACAGGTTCAAGAACGTGACATGACAGTCACAGGTTCAAGAACGTGACATGACAGTCACAGGTTCAAGAACCTGACATGACAGTCACAGGTTCAAGAACCTGACATGACAGTCACAGGTTCAAGAGCCTGACATGACAGTCACAGGTTCAAGAGCCTGATATGACAGTCACAGGTTCAAGAGCCTGACATGACAGTCACAGGTTCAAGAACGTGACATGACAGTCACAGGTTCAAGAACCTGACATGACAGTCACAGGTTCAAGAACGTGACATGACAGTCACAGGTTCAAGAACGTGAAATGACAGTCACAGGTTCAAGAACGTGGCATGACAGTCACAGGTTCAAGAACGTGACATGACAGTCACAGGTTCAAGAACCTGACATGACAGTCACAGGTTCAAGAACGTGACATGACAGTCACAGGTTCAAGAACGTGACATGACAGTCACAGGTTCAAGAACCTGACATGACAGTCACAGGTTCAAGAACCTGATATAACAGTCAAAGGGAAAAGAACCTGACATGACAGTAACAGAGAAAAAAACCTGACATGAGTCACAGGTTCAAGAACCTGACATGACGGTCACAGGTTCAAGAATCTGGCATGACAGTCAAGTTCAAGAACTTGACATGACAGTCAAGTTCAAGAACCTGACATGACAGTCAAGTTCAAGAACCTGACATGACAGTCAAGTTCAAGAACCTGACATGACAGTCACAGGGTCAAGAACCTGACATGACAGTCACAGGGTCAAGAACGTGACATGACAGTCACAGGTTCAAGAACCTGACATGGCAGTCACAGGTTCAAAAACCTGACATGACAGTCACAGGTTCAAAAACCTGACATGACAGTCACAGGTTCAAGAACCTGACATGACAGTCACAGGTTCAAGAACGTGACATGATAGTCACAGGTTCAAGAACCTGACATGACAGTCACAGGTTCAAGAACCTGACATGACAGTCACAGGTTCAAGAACGTGACATGATAGTCACAGGTTCAAGAACCTGACATGACAGTCACAGGTTCAAGAACCTGATATAACAGTCAAAGGGAAAAGAACCTGACATGACAGTAACAGGGAAAAAACCTGACATGAGTCACAGGTTCAAGAACCTGACATGACAGTCACAGGTTCAAGAATCTGACATTACAGTCAAGTTCAAGAACCTGACATGACAGTCAAGTTCAAGAACCTGACATGACAGTCAAGTTCAAGAACCTGACATGACAGTCACAGGGTCAAGAACCTGACATAACAGTCAAGTTCAAGAACCTGACATGACAGTCACAGGTTCAAGAATCTGACATGACAGTCATTACATCCATGACATGGAAGATTCACACACCAGTTGATGAGAGTCAGAAGGTTGAGCCAGGAGTTGTGAATCAACACCTGCAGACACAACTAGGTGAGCACACACACACACGCGCACACACACACACACACACACACACACACACACACACACACACACACACACGCACACGCACACACACACACACAGAGGGACTTTAAAACAAACAAAATCAACCACAAATTACTTCCTCAATCATCCACAAGTTGAAGAAATATTAACAAACTATAAAAACATACACCTGTACCCTCTTACACCTTTCCTCACGTACATCTGTACTCACGTACACCTGTGCTCACCTGTCCGAACATACCATGGAAGCATTGTAATTAAGGTAGGCCAGAGGTGAGTCAGGCTCCGTCAGGTGCCTAGAACTAAAAATAAGATGTGAACGAGTGGTGGCTGACGGGTGTTTGGCCAGTGTTGTAAACATCAGTGAGGAGGAGGATGTAAACATTAGTGAGGGGGAGGATGTAAACATCAGTGAGGGGGAGGATGTAAACATCAGTGAGGGGGAGGATGTAAACATTAGTGAGGGGGAGGATGTAAACATTAGTGAGGGGGAGGATGTAAACATTAGTGAGGGGGAGGATGTAAACATCAGTGAGGGGGAGGATGTAAACATCAGTGAGGGGGAGGATGTAAACATTAGTGAGGGGGAGGATGTAAACATCAGTGAGGGGGAGGATGTAAACATTAGTGAGGGGGAGGATGTAAACATCAGTGAGGGGGGAAGGGTGTAAATATCAGTTAGGGGGAGGACGTAAACATTTGTGTGTTGAGGTGTTGCTCAAGCTTTTTTGTGAGACGAGCCAGTTTAGTCAAGGTGATCACGTATTTCATGTCAGCGGTGTGTGGAGGGGGGTAGGAGTGAGGGGCTGGTGGGGGGTAGAGGGCTGGTAGGGGAGAGGGGGCATGGAATAAAATCTCAGCTTGGTTCTGAATCGTAATTAAGAGATGGTCTAAAAGTCCCCTGTGTACTGAGTTAGACGTGAAGACCGTGGTCTCAGAGGGTTTAAAGTACCCCTAGCACTGCCTCTTCCTGGGCCCTCGCTAGGTACACTCCGCGCCACACACTATCATATCAATTCTTAAAGCTGGGTATGTAGCCTGACTCTACCAGGGAGAGGAGGAGAAGGTGGAAGGAAGAAGAGGGTAGAAGAGGCATACATGATGGGAAGGGTATAGTGGTTGAAGGGGATGATGGAAAGTTGAGATGGGATGAGGGGAAAAAGGAGTAAATAGGAGAGGATGGGGTAGGGGTATGGGAAGAGGGTAGAGGTATGGGGAGAAAGTGAAAGTATGGGGTGAAAGTGAAGGTATGGGGGACTGTAGGTTTCGGAGACAAATGAGAGTACATTTAAAGACGTGAACTGCCTCTTTTCATAATAACTACCGCAGAAATCATGACTTAACTACCCGTAACTACCCGGATTACCGGTCGTTAAACAATATTAACTAGCTAAACTTTTCTTCTAATTACCCAAGTGCATAAGACAACAGCTTGTCATCCCTGGATCTACCGTAGTTATCAGTCAAAATGGCAGGTTATCACTTAACTGCCCTTGTTATCAGGTCGTTAAGTTACCCTTTGTCCTGGTTAACGACCCACTTCATTAACTATCAAACTGCTACTAGTTTAATAGGTTAGTTTTATTATCTATAAAGAGACTTGCGGACTACACACGATAGTGACTGACACGGGTGTGAGTATTATTGTAAATGTTGTTGCTGCTGTTGTTGTTTGAGCTATTGTTTTGGTTACTAATGCTGTTGTTTTAGCTATTGTTGCTGTTTCTTTAACTATAGTTACTGCAGTTGTTGTTGCTTTTTATCATCAACGTCATCCTATCCCCCTTCCCCTTCCCCTTCCTTCCCTCCTCCACAAATCCCTCTTCAGCTCCCTCTGTCCCTTGCCACCTCCTCTTCATCTTCTCCCTCCCTCATCCTTCACACAGCCATCTCCTGCCCTTACGTGCTGGATTTATCCACAGGATTGTATTATTGCTTCCCGCCTCTCTTGCCCATCCGCTGATCCCTCAATTTACT
>NC_091296.1:76236681-76269181 GCF_038502225.1 Cherax quadricarinatus | reverse complement strand
AATTCCCCTGAAGTGCGTCACAATTATTTAGGGAAGAAGAAAGTGAGAGGCGGGGAAAATGTGGGGGAAAAAAAGTAACAAACATCCCGTTGAGGGGAATAAATTGATGGAGGAATGTTTTTGTAGTGTTGAATGTTGACTCTCTACCTCTACCCCCTCTCTCTCCCCCTCACCATCCCCTCCTCTTTCTCATTCTTCTCTATCCCCTCCTCCTCCTCCTCCTTCTCCTCCTCCTCCTCCCACACCTGTAATCAGTGTTCTTCTCCCTATGTTGTCACACTTCACTATCCTCCCCAACCTTCCCTCCCCAACCTTCCCTCCCCAACCTTCCCTTCCCACTCTCTGCTTCTCTTTCTCTCCCCCCCAACTCTCTCTCCCCTCTACCTCCCCTACCCCTTATATTTCTCATTTCTCCTCTCCCCTAATTACCCTCAGTACCAAGTACTTACATTCCCCCTCCCCCTTCCCCTCCCTCCTCCTCCTACTTATTACTCTCTCTCCTTCATTACTCTCTACATAGCCAGAAAAACAAGGGTGTCATCTCAGACTAGAAAAATGGAAACTCAATAATTCTAAGTCAATCACAGTTAAATAAACACATATTTTACGTAAAAAATGCCATTGTAATAACTGTTTACACACATATTATATATATATTTTATATAATTTTAGAGAGAGAGAGAGAGAGAGAGAGAGATTCCTTTCCGGTCGTATTTAACGAAATATTGAGTTGAAGTTGGAGGGCAAAACTGAGGTTGGTGTGAGGGAGGAGAGATTGAAATTAATGTGAGGGGAGGTGAGGGGAGAGGAAAGCTTGTTTCAGGGGAAGAGAGGGATAGCTAAGACTTTGGCTAGTTTGCAGGCTTAGCAGGTGAGGTATGCAAATGAAGTGGAATTAGCAGGTGGGAGCGAGTGTGTAGTCATGCCTGGTGTGTATGTGTGTGTGTGTGTGTTGTATGTGTGTGTGTGTGTGTTGTATGTGTGTGTGTGTGTGTGTGTATGTGTGTGTGTGTGTGTGTGTTGTATGTGTGTGTGTGTGTGTTGTATGTGTGTGTGTGTTGTATGTGTGTGTGTGTGTGTTGTATGTGTGTGTGTGTTGTATGTGTGTGTGTGTGTGTTGTATGTGTGTGTGTGTTGTATGTGTGTGTGTGTGTGTGTGTTGTATGTGTGTGTGTTTGTGTGTGTTGTATGTGTGTGCTGTATGTGTGTGTGTGTATGTGTGTGTGTTGTGTGTGTGTGTTGTATGTGTGTGTGTGTGTTGTGTGTGTGTGTGTGTTGTATGTGTGTGTGTGTGTGTGTGTTGTGTGTGTGTTGTATGTGTGTGTTGAATGTGTGTGTGTGTGTGTGTGTGTGTGTGTGTGTGTGTGTGTGTGTGTGTGTGCGCGCGAGAGAGAGAGAGAGAGAGAGAGAGAGAGGATGGACTAAGGTCAACAAGTTTTCCTCTGGACTGATGTGACTATTAGCGAGTGGAAAGAAGCTTGAGGTGTGGTCTGGGACCGCGGCGCAGGAGCGATCACTCTTGAAACGTCTTCAGGGAAGGCCTAAAATGGTCAAACAGAGAAGGAATGAGGAGGGAAGATAGGAGAGAAATAGAGGGAAGTTTGTGACGAAAAGATGTTGAAAGAAGGAGACAGGTAAACAAGGGAGAGAAGAAAGAGAAAAATAAAGATAAATAGGGGGAGGAAGGAAGGAAGCAAGGAAGATAAAAGTGAAAACGTGAAAGAGCAGGACAGCAGAAGCTGGAGGAGGAGGATATGGGGAAAGTAATGGTCAGGTCGTGGGAAGGTCCACATGGTCGTACGAGGGGGAATGGAGAGGGAAGGCAAGTGGAGGAACCAGCAAGGTATGTAGGGGGATGTAAATGAAATCCAGGTGACCACGTAGGTGTAGGGGAGTTCACCTGGTTTTCCTAAAGCCTGTGGCCCTTCTTATTCCTCTTGATCTTGCTAGGTCATCTTCACCTATTCTATTGTTCTTCTTCATGTCCTGAAGTTAATTCTTAGGTCTGTTAGTGAGGTGTGTGTGTGTGCGCGCGCGCGCTTCCAGAGACATGCTAGTTGTCTTCCTGGTCCTTGTTCCTTGTTGACGGGAAAGGGAGAGGAAATGAAGGGAAGGGGGTGAAATATAATGAGCTGGAGGAGGAGGAGGAGGAAGGGACTGTACTCTATGTGTCGTCATGAAGTTATCATTGTTTGTAGGTAATGGTATTGTGGTGGTGGTGGTAGTGGTAGTTGTGGTGGTGGTGGTGGTGGTGGTGGTAGTGGTAGTTGTGGTGGTGGTGGTGGTGGTAGTGGTAGTTGTGGTGGTGGTGGTGGTGGTAGTGGTGGTGGTGGTAGTAGTGGAAGGAACACTATCACACACACCAGGAACACAACATTAGTATATTGCTTTACGGTCGATTACCACACGACGCTGTGTTGTGTGATAGTGACCACCACACCCCCTACTTTCACCAGGAGTGGGGGTATCTGCACTACACCCCCCTCCTGTGACCAAGAGTGGGGGTAACTGCAGTACACCCCCGTCCTGTGACCAGGAGTGGGGGTAACTGCAGTACACCCCCCTCCTGTGACCAGGAGTGGGGGTAACTGCAGTACACCTCCCTCCTGTGACCAGGAGTGGGGGTAACTGCAGTACACCCCCCTCCTGTGACCAGGAGTGGGGGTAACTGCAGTACACCCCCTCCTGTGATCAGGAGTGGGGGTAACTGCAATACACCCCCCTACTGTGACCAGGAGTCGGGGTAACTGTAGTACACCCCCTACTGTGACCAGGAGTGGGGGTAACTGCAGTACACCCCCTACTGTGACCAGGAGTGGGGGTAGCTGCAGTACACCCCCCTACTGTGACCAGGAGTGGGGGTAACTGCAGTACACCCCCTACTGTGACCAGGAGTGGGGTAACTGCAGTACACCCCCCTACTGGGACCAGGAGTGGGGGTAGCTGCAGTACACCCCCCTGTGACCAGGAGTGGGGGTAACTGCAGTACACCCCCCCTACTGTGACCAGGAGTGGGAGTAACTGCAGTACACCCCCTACTGTGACCAGGAGTGGGGGTAGCTGCAGTACACCCCCCTGTGACCAGGAGTGGGGGTAACTGCAGTACACCCCCCTACTGTGACCAGGAGTGGGAGTAACTGCAGTACACCCCCCCTACTGTGACCAGGAGTGGGGGTAACTGCAGTACACCCCCCTCCTGTGACCTTCCTCTCTCCTTGCACTAAAACCTCAGTAGCAACAACAATACCAGTAACTACTATGTACCCAAAAGTAATTTTTATAGATTTTAGTGGACCTTAAGGAACCTTTCAGGGCTTACTGGAACTTTAAGGTCCTTACAAGACGCTAGTCGAACTTTTAAAACCTTTATAAGACCTTATTAGAACTTTAAAGACTTTACAAGATCTTACCATAACTTTGAGAAGTGTTCAGGACCTTACATGACCTTTCAGGATCCTAGTGGAACTTTAAGACCATTCTGGAATGTTCAGAACCTTCGAAAACTGTTCACGACCAAACACCTTCACCAGTGTTGAACAAACACCTTCACCAGTGTTGAACAAACACCTTCACCAGTGTTGAACAAACACCTTCACCAGTGTTGAACAAACACCTTCACCAGTGTTGAACAAACACCTTCACCAGTGTTGAACAAACACCTTCACCAGTGTTGAACAAGCACCTTCACCAGTGTTGAACAAGCACCTTCACCAGTGTTGAACAAACACCTTCACCAGTGTTGAACAAACACCTTCACCAGTGTTGAACAAGCACCTTCACCAGTGTTGAACAAACACCTTCACCAGTGTTGAACAAACACCTTCACCAGTGTTGAACAAACACCTTCACCAGTGTTGAACAAACACCTTCACCAGTGTTGAACAAACACCTTCACCAGTGTTGAACAAACACCTTCACCAGTGTTGAACAAACACCTTCACCAGTGTTGAACAAACACCTTCACCAGTGTTGAACAAACACCTTCACCAGTGTTGAACAAACACCTTCACCAGTGTTGAACAAACACCTTCACCAGTGTTGAACAAACACCTTCACCAGTGTTGAACAAACACCTTCACCAGTGACCAGTGTTTAACTAACACCTTTACTGGTGAGCAGAGTAGCGTAACGACCTTGATTAGTGAGGAAATGAGCCAAGATCATCACCGGAGCCTGACAGCATTACAGAGCCTGACACTCCAGGACGATAATCACACTCTAGTTATCACAGTAACATTATAAGAGCAGTTATAGCTACGAAGAAAAGACGGGAGGAAGAAAGGAAGACATGATGGAAGCCTATAAGTGAACAGAAAAACAAAAACGGAGATTTCCCTTAACTGGCTGGATAATCGGGGGGAAGGGGGGGAGGTTAAAGCCTATCTACTACACGGGGGTCATCAGGGCTGCGTGTCACCTGTTGAATACTCGTCAACAATATTACCTCAAGTAGGCGTTATATTATACTCTCAGTGAATGTATACTGACAGAATGTATACTGAATGTATACTGACTGAATGTATACTGAGACAATATACCTGCTGCACTTGCCGCGGGTCGCCAGGTGTGTACACGACCGTGAAAGAGGTAAAGAAAGGCCAGATATCAACCACAATTATAGCATCCACTTTGAGCTTCTCCTAGTAGATGGAAGATTCATAATGGACCTTGGTTCAGGACCACTACTAGGGGTAGCAGCTGGTCCAGGACCACTACCAGCACCACCAGAAATAGTACCACCCAACACCAGCACCATCAGACAGTACCATCAGACAGTACCACCAGGCACAGTATTACGATTCTGGCCTGTAGAACACTGATTTGTTTAGTGCTTATCGTAACAAAAGTGCAGCAGGTGCCAGGAAGTATCGCTGTACTACTCACAATCTGAGTCATACAAGGCGAAATGAGATCTTTAAGGTCTTTTCCGGATTTTATTTAAGAATATACTAAGCTTTTCAGGGCACTCAGTAAAATAAATAAATTATGCAACCTCCTTACTCTTAGGAGGGGCGTAAACACTTTAAATTCTCTAACATGGCACCACAATCTACAACTGTCTGCATTGTCTTAACACAATAATAAATTAAGAGGATATATGATACTTCCTCTAAATTGAACCACATCAGAATGTAAGCAACGGGTTAGAGTTAATCACAAGACTTAGGCGAACAATGACTGTATTGGAGATCTCTCTCTACCACTGTTTTCCCGAGAGAATCAGAACTCGCTATTGTGGAGATAGTACTGAGGACTAGGAGAGCCTCTTAGGTAATGCTCACTACCCGAGGTGAGAGCCAACTGCCCTGAGTAGAACGCTCAGGACTGACGTCAACTCAATATAAGTGAGGGTGGAGAGGTGCAAACGATCCATTAGGTACATCACCCTTAGCCTTTGAGCTCTTCCAGTCACCTAGTTTCCTACCTAAACATGTACATAAATAATACCCAGTCATATAATCCATAGTTATATAATTTAAAGTCGTATAATATTATTAACTTGAGGAATCTTTGATTTAGATATTATTAAAAAAATTCTTGAGTATAATTTTAAGTGAAAAAATCCCGTATTAACAATAAATTATGACCAAAGTGCATAACAAACAGCACCACCAGACACAGCACCACCAGACAGTACCACCACACACAGCACCACCAGACACAGCACCACCAGGCACAGCACCACCAGACACAGCACCACCAGACACAGCACCACCAGACACAGCACCACCAGATACAGCACCACCAGACACAGCACCACCAGACACAGCACCACCAGATACAGCACCACCAGATACAGCACCACCAGACACAGCACTACTAGACACAGCACCACCAGACACAGCACCACCAGACAGTACCACCAGACACAGCACCACCAGGCACAGCACCACCAGACACAGCACCACCAGACACAGCACCACCAGACACAGCACCACCAGATACAGCACCACCAGACACAGCACTACTAGACACAGCACCACCAGACACAGCACCACCAGACAGTACCACCAGACACAGCACCACCAGACAGTACCACCAGACACAGCGCCACCAGACACAGCACCACCAGACACAGCACCACCTGACACAGCACTACTAGACACAGCACCACCAGACACAGCACCACCAGACAGTACCACCAGACACATCACCACCAGACACAGCACCACCAGACACAGCACCACCAGACACAGCACCACCAAACAGTACCACCAGACACAGCACCACCAGACACAGCACCACCAGACAGTCGCACCAGACACAGCACCACCAGACACAG
This sequence comes from Cherax quadricarinatus, assembly GCF_038502225.1. Classification (NCBI taxonomy): domain Eukaryota; kingdom Metazoa; phylum Arthropoda; class Malacostraca; order Decapoda; family Parastacidae; genus Cherax; species Cherax quadricarinatus. Next base: position 76,262,898 of record NC_091296.1, on the reverse strand, counting down.
CACCACCAGACACAATACCACCAGACAGTACCACCAGACACAGCACCACAAGACAGTACCACCAGCCACAATACCACCAGACAGTACCACCAGACACAATACCACCAGACAGTACCACCAGCCACAATACCACCAGACAGTACCACCAGACACAGCACCACCAGACAGTACCACCAGACAGAGCACCACCAGACACAGCACCACCAGACAGTACCACCAGACACAGCACCACCAGAAACAGCACCACCAGACACAATACCACCAGACAGTACCACCAGACACAGCACCACCAGACAGTACCACAAGCCACAATACCACCAGACAGTACCACCAGACACAATACCACCAGACAGTACCACCAGCCACAATACCACCAGACAGTACCACCAGACACAATACCACCAGACAGTACAACCAGACACAGCACCACCAGACAGTACCACCAAACACAATACCACCAGACAGTACCATCAGACACAATACCACCAGACAGTACCATCAGACACAATATCACCAGAGAGTACCACCAGACACAATACCACCAGACAGTACCATCAGCCACAATACCACCAGACAGTACCACCAGACACAGCACCACCAGACAGTACCACCAGACACAGCACCACCAGAAACAGCACCACCAGACACAATACCACCAGACAGTACCACCAGACACAGCACCACCAGACAGTACCACAAGCCACAATACCACCAGACAGTACCACCAGACACAATACCACCAGACAGTACCACCAGCCACAATACCACCAGACAGTACCACCAGACACAATACCACCAGACAGTACCACCAGACACAGCACCACCAGACAGTACCACCAGACACAATACCACCAGACAGTACCATCAGACACAATACCACCAGACAGTACCATCAGACACAATATCACCAGACAGTACCACCAGACACAGCACCACCAGACACAGTACCACCAGACAGTACCACAAGACACAGTACCACCAGACACACCACCAGCCAGACAGTACCACCAAACACAATACCACCAGACAGTACCACCAAACACAATACCACCAGACAGTACCACTAGACACAGCACCACCAGACACAGTACCACCAGACAGAGTACCACCAGACAGTACCACCAGACACAGTACCACCAGACACAGCACCACCAGACACAGCACCACCAGACATAGCACCACCAGACAGTACCACCAGACAGTACCACTAGACACAGCACCACCAGACACAGTACCACCAGACAGTACCACAAGACACAGTACCACCAGACACAGTACCACCAGACAGTACCACTAGACACAGCACCACCAGACACAGTACCACCAGACAGTACCACCAGACACAGCACCACCAGACACAGTACCACCAGACAGTACCACAAGACACAGTACCACCAGACACACCACCAGCCAGACAGTACCACCAAACACAATACCACCAGACAGTACCACCAGACACAGCACCACCAGACACAGTACCACCAGACAGTACCACAAGACACAGTACCACCAGACACACCACCAGCCAGACAGTACCACCAAACACAATACCACCAGACAGTACCACCAGACACAATACCACCAGACAGTACCACTAGACACAGCACCACCAGACACAGTACCACCAGACAGAGTACCACCAGACAGTACCACCAGACACAGTACCACCAGACACAGCACCACCAGACACAGCACCACCAGACACAGCACCACCAGACATAGCACCACCAGACAGTACCACCAGACAGTACCACCAGACACAGCACCACCAGACACAGCACCACCAGACATAGCACCACCAGACAGTACCACCAGACAGTACCACCAGACACAGCACCACCAGACACAGCACCACCAGACACAGCACCACCAGACATAGCACCACCAGACAGTACCACCAGACACAGTACCACAAGACACATCACCACAATAAGTACCACCAGACACACCACCAGCCAGACAGTACCACCAGACACAGTACCACCAGACACACCACCAGCCAGACAGTACCACCAGACACAGTACCACCAGACACAGCACCACCAGACACAATACCACCAGACAGTACCACCAGACTCAGCACTACCAGACGGCACCACCAGGTAGTACCACCAAACACCGTACCAAAAGACACAACACCACTAGACAGTACCACCAGACACAGTGCCACCAGACACAACACCACCAAACACACCACCACCAGACACAGCACCACCAGACACAACACCACCAGACACAACACCACCAGACACAACACCACCAGACACAGCACCACCAGACACAGCACAACCAGACACAGCACCAGCAGACACAGCACCACCAGGCACAGCACCACCAGACACAACACCACCAGACACAGCACCACCAGACACAGCACCACCAGACACAGCACAACCAGACACAGCACCACCAGACACAACACCAGCAGACACAGCACCACCAGACACAGCACCACCAGACACAACACCACCAGACACAACACCACTAGACACACCACCACCAGACACAGCACCACCACACACAACACCAGCAGACACAGCACCACCAGACACAGCACCACCAGACACAGCACAACCAGACACAGTACCATCAGACACAGCATCACCAGACACAACACCACCAGACAGTACCACCAAACACAGCAGCACCAGACACAGCACCACCAGACACAGTACCATCAGACACAGCACCACCAGACACAGCACCACCAGACACAGCACCACCAGACAGTACCACCAAACACAGCACCACCAGACACAGCACCACCAGACACAGTACCATCAGACACAGCACCACCAGACACAGCACCACCAGACACAGCACCACCAGACACAACACCACCAGACAGTACCACCAAACACAGCACCACCAGACACAGCACCACCAGACACAGTACCATCAGACACAGCACCACCAGACACAGCACCACCAGACACAGCACCACCAGACACAGCACCACCAGACAGTACCACCAGACAGTACCACCAGACACAGCACCACCAAACACAGCACCACCAGACACAGCACCACCAGACACAACACCACCAGACACAGCACCACCAGACACAGCACCACCAGACACAGCACAACCAGACACAGCACCACCAGACACAACACCAGCAGACACAGCACCACCAGACACAGCACCGCCAGACACAGCACCGCCAGACACAACACCACCAGACACAACACCACTAGACACAGCACAACCACACACAACACCAGCAGACACAGCACCACCAGACACAACACCAGCAGACACAGCACCACCAGACACAGCACCGCCAGACACAGCACCGCCAGGCACAACACCACCAGACACAACACCACCAGACACAGCACAACCACACACAACACCAGCAGACACAGCACCACCAGACACAGTACCACCAGACACAGCACCACCAGACACAGCACCACCAGACACAGCACCACCAGACACAGCACCACCAGACAGTACCACCAGACAGTACCACCAGACACAGTACCATCAGACACAGCACCACCCAAACACACCACCACCAGAAACAGCACCACCAGACACAACACCACCAGACACAACACCACCAGACACAACACCACCAGACACAGCACCACCAGACACAGCACAACCAGACACAGCACCAGCAGACACAGCACCACCAGGCACAGCACCACCAGACACAACACCACCAGACACAGCACCACCAGACACAGCACCACCAGACACAGCACAACCAGACACAGCACCACCAGACACAGCACCACCAGACAGTACCACCAGACAGTACCACCAGACACAGTACCATCAGACACAGCACCACCAGACACAACACCACCAGACAGTACCACCAAACACAGCAGCACCAGACACAGCAGCACCAGACACAGCACCACCAGACACAGCATCAGGCACAGCACCACCAGATACAGTACCGCCAGATACAGTACCACCAGACACAGCACCACCAGACACAGCACCATCAGGCACAGCACCACCAGATACAGCACCACCAGATACAGTACCACCAGATACAGTACCACCAGACACAGCACCACCAGACACAGCACCATCAGGCACAGCACCACCAGATACAGCACCACCAGATACAGTACCACCAGATACAGTACCACCAGACACAGTACCACCAGACACAGCACCATCAGGCACAGCACCACCAGATACAGCACCACCAGATACAGTACCACCAGACACAGCACCACCAGACACAGTATCACCAGATACAGTACCACCAGACACAGTACCACCAGATACAGTACCACCAGATACAGTACCACCAGACACAGCACCACCAGACACAGTATCACCAGATACAGTACCACCAGACACAGTACCACCAGATACAGTACCACCAGATACAGTACCACCAGACACAGTACCACCAGACACAGCACCACCAGACACAGTATCACCAGATACAGTACCACCAGACACAGCACCACCAGACACAGTATCACCAGATACAGCACCACCAGACACAGTACCACCAGATACAGCACCACCAGATACAGTACCACCAGATACAGTACCACCAGACACAGCACCACCAGACACAGTATCACCAGATACAGCACCACCAGACACAGTACCACCAGATACAGCACCACCAGATACAGTACCACCAGATACAGTACCACCAGACACAGTATCACCAGATACAGTACCACCAGACACAGTATCACAAGATACAGTACCACCAGACACAGTACCACCAGACACAGTACCACCAGATAGAGTACCACCAGATACAGTACCACCAGACACAGCACCACCAGATACAGTATCACCAGATACAGTACCACCAGACACAGCACCACCAGACACAGTATCACCAGATACAGTACCACCAGACACAGTACCACCAGATACAGCACCACCAGATACAGTACCACCAGACACAGCACCACCAGACACAGTACCACCAGATACAGCACCACCAGATACAGTACCACCAGACACAGTACCACCAGATACAGCACCACCAGATACAGTACCACCAGATACAGTACCACCAGACACAGCACCACCAGACACAGTACCACCAGATACAGTACCACCAGATACAGTACCACCAGATACAGTACCACCAGACACAGCACCACCAGATACAGTACCACCAGATACAGTACCACCAGATACAGTACCAACAGACACAGCACCACCAGATACAGTACCACCAGATACAGTACCACCAGATACAGTACCACCAGACACAGTACCACCAGATACAGCACCACCAGATACAGTACCACCAGATACAGTACCACCAGATACAGTACCACCAGATACAGTACCACCAGATACAGTACCACCAGATACAGTACCACCAGATACAGTACCACCAGACACAGTACCACCAGATACAGCACCACCAGATACAGTACCACCAGATACAGTACCACCACACACAGCACCACCAGACACAGTACCACCAGATACAGCACCACCAGATACAGTACCACCAGATACAGTACCACCAGACACAGCACCACCAGATACAGTACCACCAGATACAGCACCACCAGATACAGTACCACCAGATACAGTACCACCAGACACAGTATCACCAGATACAGTACCACCAGACACAGTACCACCAGACACAGTATCACCAGATACAGTACCACCAGACACAGTACCACCAGACACAGTACCACCAGATACAGTACCACCAGACACAGTACCACCAGATACAGTACCACCAGACACAGTACCACCAGATACAGAACCACCAGACACAGTATCACCAGATACAGTACCACCAGATACAGTACCACCAGATACAGTACCACCAGACACAGCACCACCAGATACCGTACCACCAGATACAGTACCACCAGATACAGTACCACCAGACACAGCACCACCAGATACAGTACCACCAGATACAGTACCACCAGATACAGTACCACCAGACACAGTACCACCAGATACAGCACCACCAGATACAGTACCACCAGATACAGTACCACCAGATACAGTACCACCAGACACAGTACCACCAGACACAGTACCACCAGACACAGTATCACCAGATACAGTATCACCAGATACAGTACCACCAGACACAGTACCACCAGATACAGTACCACCAGTTACAGTACCACCAGACACAGTACCACCAGATACAGTACCACCAGACACAGTACCACCAGATACAGTACCACCAGACACAGTACCACCAGACACAGTACCACCAGACACAGTATCACCAGATACAGTATCACCAGATACAGTACCACCAGACACAGTACCACCAGATACAGAACCACCAGACACAGTACCACCAGATACAGTACCACCAGACACAGTACCACCAGACACAGTACCACCAGACACAGTATCACCAGATACAGTATCACCAGATACAGTACCACCAGACACAGTACCACCAGATACAGTATCACCAGATACAGTACCACCAGACACAGTACCACCAGATACAGTACCACCAGACACAGTACCACCAGACACAGTATCACCAGATACAGTACCACCAGACACAGTACCACCAGACACAGTATCACCAGATACAGTACCACCAGACACAGTACCACCAGACACAGTATCACCAGATACAGTACCACCAGACACAGTACCACCAGGCACAGTATCACAAGATACAGTACCACCAGACACAGTATCACCAGATACAGTACCACCAGACACAGTACCACCAGACACAGTACCACCAGATACAGTACCACCAGATACAGTATCACCAGATACAGCACCACCAGATACAGTATCACCAGATACAGCACCACCAGACACAGTATCACCAGATACAGCACCACCAGATACAGTACCATCAGGCACAGCACCACCAGATACAGTATCACCAGATACAGCACCACCAGACACAGCACCATCAGGCACAGCACCACCAGATACAGTATCACCAGATACAGTACCACCAGATACAGTATCACCAGACACAGCACCACCAGACACAGTATCACCAGATACAGCACCACCAGACACAGCACCATCAGGCACAGCACCATCAGATACAGTATCACCAGACACAGTACCACCAGATACAGTACCGCCAGATACAGTACCACCAGACACAGTACCACCAGACACAGTACCACCAGATACAGCACCACCAGACACAGCACCACCAGACACAGTACCACCAGACACAGCACCACCAGACACAGTACCACCAGACACAGTACCACCAGATACAGCACCACCAGACACAGCACCACCAGACACAGCACCACCAGATACAGTACCACCAGATACAGTACCACCAGATACAGTACCGCCAGACACAGTACCACCAGACACAGCACCACCAGACACAGCACAATCAGGCACATCACCACCAGATACAGCACCACCAGATAGAGTACCACCAGACACAGCACCACCAGACACAGCACCACCAGACACAGCACCACCAGACACAGCACCATCAGGCACAGCACCACCATATACAGTACCACCAGATACAGTACCACCAGACACAGCACCACCAGACACAGCACCACCAGACACAGCACCATCAGGCACAGCACCACCAGATACAGTACCACCAGATACAGTACCACCAGACACAGCACCATCAGGCACAGCACCACCAGATACAGCACCACCAGATACAGTACCACCAGACACAGCACCACCAGACACAGCACCACCAGACACAGCACCACCAGACACAGCACCATCAGGCACAGCACCACCAGATACAGTACCACCAGATACAGTACCACCAGACACAGCACCACCAGACACAGCACCACCAGACACAGCACCACCAGACACAGCACCATCAGGCACAGCACCATCAGGCACAGCATCACCAGACACAGTACCACCAGACACAGCACCACCAGACACAGCACCACCAGACACAGCACCACCAGACACAGCACCATCAGGCACAGCACCACCAGATACAGTACCACCAGATACAGTACCACCAGACACAGCACCACCAGACACAGCACCACCAGACACAGCACCACCAGACACAGCACCACCAGACACAGCACCATCAGGCACAGCACCACCAGACACAGCATCACCAGACACAGTACCACCAGATACAGTACCACCAGATACAGTACCACCAGACACAGTACCACCAGACACAGTACCAACAGACACAGTACCACCAGACACAGTACCACCAGATACAGTACCGCCAGACACAGCATCACCAGACACAGTACCACCAGACACAGTACCACCAGACACAGTACCACCAGACACAGTACCACCAGACACAGTACCACCAGACACAGCACCACCAGACACAGCACCACCAGACACAGCACCACCAGACACAGCACCATCAGGCACAGCACCACCAGACACAGCATCACCAGACACAGTACCACCAGATACAGTACCACCAGATACAGTACCACCAGACACAGTACCACCAGACACAGTACCACAAGACACAGTACCACCAGACACAGTACCACCAGACACAGTACCACCAGACACAGTACCACCAGACACAGTACCACCAGATACAGTACCGCCAGACACAGTACCACCAGACACAGTACCACCAGACACAGTACCACCAGATACAGTACCACCAGATACAGTATCACCAGACACAGTACCACCAGACACAGTACCACCAGATACAGTACCACCAGACACAGTACCACCAGACACAGTACCACCAGACACAGTACCACCAGATACAGTACCACCAGATACAGTACCACCAGATACAGTACCACCAGATACAGTACCACCAGATACAGTACCACCAGATACAGTACCACCAGACACAGTACCACCAGACACAGTACCACCAGATACAGTACCACCAGATACAGTACCACCAGATACAGTACCACCAGATACAGTACCACCAGACACAGTACCACCAGACACAGTACCACCAGACACAGTACCACCAGATACAGTATCACCAGATACAGTACCAACAGATACAGTACCACCAGACACAGTACCACCAGACACAGTACCACCAGACACAGTACCACCAGATACAGTACCACCAGACACAGTACCACCAGACACAGTACCACCAGACACAGCACCACCAGATACAGTACCACCAGATAGAGTACCACCAGACACAGTACCACCAGACACAGTACCACCAGACACAGCACCACCAGACACAGCATCACCAGACACAGCATCACCAGACACAGTACCACCAGACACAGTACCACCAGACACAGTACCACCAGATACAGTACCACCAGACACAGTACCACCAGACACAGTACCACCAGACACAGCACCACCAGATACAGTACCACCAGATACAGTACCACCAGACACAGTACCACCAGACACAGTACCACCAGACACAGCACCACCAGACACAGCATCACCAGACACAGCATCACCAGACACAGTACCACCAGACACAGTACCACCAGACACAGTACCACCAGATACAGTACCGCCAGACACAGTACCACCAGACACAGTACCACCAGATACAGTATCACCAGACACAGTATCACCAGACACAGTACCATCAGACACAGTACCACCAGACACAGTACCACCAGACACAGTACCACCAGACACAATATCACCACACACAGTAGCACCAGACACAGTACCACCAGATACAGTATCACCAGACACAGTATCACCAGACACAGTACCACCAGACACAGTACCACCAGACACAATATCACCAGACACAGTACCACCAGATACAGCATCACCAGACACAGTATCACCAGACACAGTACCACCAGACACAGTACCACCAGACACAGTACCACCAGATACAGTATCACCAGACACAGTATCACCAGACACAGTACCACCAGACACAGTACCACCAGACACAATATCACCAGACACAGTACCACCAGATACAGTATCACCAGACACAGTACCACCAGACACAGTACCACCAGACACAGTACCACCAGACACAATATCACCAGACACAGTACCACCAGACACAGTACCACCAGATACAGTATCACCAGACACAGTATCACCAGACACAGTACCACCAGACACAATATCACCAGACACAGTACCACCAGATACAGTATCACCAGACACAGTACCACCAGACACAATATCACCAGACACAGTACCACCAGACACAGTACCACCAGATACAGTATCACCAGACACAGTATCACCAGACACAGTACCACCAGACACAGTACCACCAGACACAATATCACCAGACACAGTACCACCAGATACAGTATCACCAGACACAGTACCACCAGACACAGTACCACCAGACACAGTACCACCAGACACAATATCACCAGACACAGTACCACCAGACACAGCACCACCAGATACAGTACCACCAGATACAGTATCACCAGACACAGTACCACCAGACACAATATCACCAGACACAGTACCACCAGACACAGTACCACCAGATACAGTACCACCAGATACAGTATCACAAGACACAGTATCACCAGACACAGTACCACCAGACACAGTACCATCAGACACAGTACCATCAGGCACAGCATCACCAGACACAGTACCATCAGACACAGTACCATCAGGCACAGCATCACCAGACACAGTACCACCAGACACAGTACCATCAGACACAGTACCATCAGGCACAGCATCACCAGACACAATACGACCAGACAGTACCACCAGACACAGCATCGCCAGACACAGTACCACCAGACACAGTACCACCAGATACAGTACCACCAGACACAGTACCACCAGATACAGTACCACCAGACACAGTACCACCAGACACAGTACCACCAGATACAGTACCACCAGATACAGTATCACCAGACACAGTACCACCAGACACAGTACCACCAGACACAGTACCACCAGATACAGTACCACCAGATACAGTACCACCAGATACAGTACCACCAGACACAGCATCGCCAGACACAGTACCACCAGACACAGTACCACCAGATACAGTACCACCAGATACAGTACCACCAGATACAGTACCACCAGACACAGTACCACCAGATACAGTACCACCAGACACAGTACCACCAGATACAGTACCACCAGATACAGTACCAAAAGACACAGTGCCACCAGACACAGTACCACCAGATACAGTACCACCAGACACAGTACCACCAGATACAGTACCACCAGACACAGTACCACCAGATACAGTACCACCAGATACAGTACCACCAGACACAGTACCACCAGACACAGTACCACCAGACACAGTACCACCAGATACAGTACCACCAGACACAGTACCACCAGACACAGTACCACCAGATACAGTACCACCAGATACAGTACCACCAGACACAGTACCACCAGATACAGTACCACCAGATACAGTACCACCAGACACAGCACCACCAGATACAGTACCACCAGATACAGTACCACCAGACACAGTACCACCAGATACAGTACCACCAGATACAGTACCACCAGATACAGTACCACCAGATACAGTACCACCAGACACAGTACCACCAGACACAGCATCACCAGACACAGTACCACCAGACACAGTATCACCAGACACAGTACCACCAGATACAGTACCACCAGATACAGTACCACCAGACACAGTACCACCAGATACAGTACCACCAGATACAGTACCACCAGACACAGCACCACCAGATACAGTACCACCAGATACAGTACCACCAGATACAGTACCACCAGACACAGTACCACCAGATACAGTACCACCAGACACAGTACCACCAGACACAGTACCACCAGACACAGTACCACCAGATACAGTACCACCAGACACAGTACCACCAGATACAGTATCACCAGACACAGTACCACCAGATACAGTACCACCAGACACAGTACCACCAGATACAGTATCACCAGACACAGTACCACCAGATACAGTATCACCAGACACAGTACCACCAGATACAGTACCACCAGACACAGTACCACAAGATACAGTACCACCAGATACAGTATCACCAGACACAGCATCACCAGATACAGTACCACCAGACACAGTACCACCAGATACAGTACCACCAGATACAGTATCACCAGACACAGCATCACCAGACACAGTACCACCAGACACAGTACCACCAGATACAGTACCACCAGACACAGTATCACCAGACACAGTACCACCAGATACAGTACCACCAGATACAGTACCACCAGATACAGTACCACCAGATACAGTACCACCAGATACAGTATCACCAGATACAGTACCACCAGATACAGTACCACCAGATACAGTACCACCAGACACAGCATCACCAGACACAGTACCACCAGACACAGTACCACCAGATACAGTACCACCAGATACAGTACCACCAGATACAGTACCACCAGATACAGTACCACCAGATACAGTACCACCAGATACCGTACCACCAGACACAGTACCACCAGACACAGTACCACCAGACACAGTACCACCAGACACAGTACCACCAGACACAGCACCACCAGACACAGTACCACCAGATACAGTACCACCAGATACAGTACCACCAGACACAGTACCACCAGACACAGTACCACCAGACACAGTACCACCAGATACAGTACCACCAGACACAGTACCACCAGACACAGTACCACCAGACACAGTACCACCAGACACAGCACCACCAGACACAGCACCACCAGACACAGTACCACCAGATACAGTACCACCAGATACAGTACCACCAGATACAGTACCACCAGATACAGTACCACCAGACACAGTACCACCAGACACAGTACCACCAGACACAGCATCACCAGACACAGTACCACCAGACACAGTACCACCAGACACAGTACCACCAGATACAGTACCACCAGATACAGTAACACCAGACACAGTAACACCAGACACAGTAACACCAGACACAGTAACACCAGACACAGTAACACCAGACACAGTAACACCAGACACAGTAACACCAGATACAGTAACACCAGACACAGTAACACCAGACACAGTAACACCAGACACAGTAACACCAGACACAGTAACACCAGACACAGTAACACCAGACACAGTAACACCAGACACAGTAACACCAGACACAGTAACACCAGATACAGTACCACCAGATACAGTACCACCAGATACAGTATCACCAGACACAGTACCACCAGATACAGTACCACCAGACACAGTACCACCAGATACAGTATCACCAGATACAGTACCACCAGATACAGTATCACCAGACACAGTACCACCAGATACAGTATCACCAGACACAGTACCACCAGATACAGTATCACCAGATACAGTACCACCAGATACAGTACCACCAGACACAGTACCACCAGATACAGTATCACCAGATACAGTACCACCAGATACAGTATCACCAGACACAGTACCACCAGACACAGTACCACCAAACACAGTACCACCAGATACAGTATCACCAGACACAGTACCACCAGACACAGTACCACCAGATACAGTATCACCAGACACAGTACCACCAGATACAGTACCACCAGATACAGTACCACCAGATACAGTATCACCAGACACAGTACCACCAGATACAGTACCACCAGATACAGTACCACCAGATACAGTACCACCAGATACAGTACCACCAGATACAGTACCACCAGATACAGTACCACCAGATACAGTATCACCAGACACAGTACCACCAGATACAGTACCACCAGATACAGTACCACCAGATACAGTACCACCAGATACAGTACCACCAGACACAGTACCACCAGATACAGTATCACCAGACACAGTACCACCAGATACAGTATCACCAGACACAGTACCACCAGATACAGCACCACCAGATACAGTACCACCAGACACAGTATCACCAGACACAGTACCACCAGATACAGTATCACCAGACACAGTACCACCAGACACAGTACCACCAAATACAGTATCACCAGACACAGTACCACCAGATACAGTACCACCAGATACAGTACCACCAGACACAGTATCACCAGACACAGTACCACCAGATACAGTACCACCAGATACAGTACCACCAGACACAGTATCACCAGACACAGTACCACCAGATACAGTACCACCAGATACAGTACCACCAGACACAGTATCACCAGATACAGTACCACCAGATACAGTACCACCAGACACAGTATCACCAGATACAGTACCACCAGATACAGTACCACCAGACACAGTATCACCAGATACAGTACCACCAGATACAGTACCACCAGATACAGTACCACCAGACACAGTATCACCAGACACAGTACCACCAGATACAGTACCACCAGATACAGTACCACCAGACACAGTATCACCAGACACAGTACCACCAGATACAGTACCACCAGATACAGTACCACCAGATACAGTACCACCAGATACAGTACCACCAGACACAGTATCACCAGACACAGTACCACCAGATACAGTACCACCAGATACAGTACCACCAGATACAGTACCACCAGATACAGTACCACCAGATACAGTATCACCAGACACAGTACCACCAGACACAGTACCACCAGATACAGTACCACCAGACACAGTATCACCAGACACAGTACCACCAGACACAGTACCACCAGATACAGTACCACCAGATACAGTACCACCAGATACAGTACCACCAGATACAGTATCACCAGACACAGTACCACCAGATACAGTATCACCAGACACAGTACCACCAGATACAGCACCACCAGATACAGTACCACCAGATACAGTATCACCAGATACAGTACCACCAGATACAGTACCACCAGACACAGTACCACCAGACACAGTACCACCAGATACAGTACCACCAGACACAGTACCACCAGACACAGTACCACCAGACACAGTACCACCAGACACAGTACCACCAGACACAGTACCACCAGATACAGTACCACCAGATACAGTATCACCAGATACAGTATCACCAGACACAGTACCACCAGATACAGTACCACCAGATACAGTACCACCAGATTCAGTACCACCAGATACAGTACCACCAGATACAGTACCACCAGACACAGTACCACCAGATACAGTACCACCAGATACAGTACCACCAGACACAGTACCACCAGACACAGTACCACCAGACACAGTACCACCAGACACAGTACCACCAGACACAGTACCACCAGATACAGTACCACCAGACACAGCATCACCAGACACAGTACCACCAGATACAGTACCACCAGATACAGTACCACCAGACACAGTACCACCAAACACAGTACCACCAGACACAGTACCACCAGACACAGTACCATCAGACACAGTACCACCAGACAGTACCACCAGACACAGTACCACCAGATACAGTACCACCAGACACAGTACCACCAGACAGTACCACCAGACACAGCATCACCAGACACAGTACCACCAGATACAGTACCACCAGATACAGTACCACCAGACACAGTACCACCAAACACAGTACCACCAGACACAGTACCATCAGACACAGTACCACCAGACAGTACCACCAGACACAGTACCACCAGATACAGTACCACCAGACAGTACCACCAGACACAGTACCACCAGATACAGTACCACCAGACACAGCATCACCAGACACAGTACCACCAGACACAGTACCACCAGACACAGCATCACCAGACACAGTACCACCAGATACAGTACCACCAGACACAGCATCACCAGACACAGTACCACCAGATACAGTACCACCAGACACAGCATCACCAGACACAGTACCACCAGATACAGTACCACCAGACACAGCATCACCAGACACAGTACCACCAGACACAGCATCACCAGACACAGTACCACCAGACACAGCATCACCAGACACAGTACCACCAGACAGAGTACCACCAGACAGTACCACCAGACACAGCATCACCATACACAGCACCACCAGACACAGTACCACCAGACACAGTACCATCAGACACAGTACCACCAGACACAGCACCACCAGACACAGTACCATCAGACACAGTACCACCAGACAGTACCACCAGACACAGTACCACCAGATACAGTACCACCAGACACAGTACCACCAGACAGTACCATCAGACACAGTACCACCAGACAGTACCACCAGACACGGTACCACCAGACACAGTACCACCAGACACAGTACCATCAGACACAGTACCATCAGGCACAGCACCACCAGACACAGCTCCACCAGACACAGCACCACCAGACACAATACCACCAGACAGCACCACCTGACACAGCACCACCAGACACAGCACCACCAGACACAGTACCACCAGACACAGCACCTCCAGACACAGTACCATCAGACACAGCACCACCAGACACGATCACCACCAGACACAGCACCATCAGACACAGCACCAACAGACACAGCATAACCAGACACCAGACACAGTACCACCAGATACAGTACCACCAGACACAGTATCACCAGATACAGTACCACCAGATACAGTACCACCAGACACAGTATCACCAGATACAGTACCACCAGGTACAGTACCACCAGACACAGTATCACCAGATACAGTACCACCAGATACAGTACCACCAGATACAGTACCACCAGACACAGTATCACCAGACACAGTACCACCAGATACAGTACCACCAGATACAGTACCACCAGACACAGTATCACCAGACACAGTACCACCAGATACAGTACCACCAGATACAGTACCACCATATACAGTACCACCAGATACAGTACCACCAGACACAGTATCACCAGACACAGTACCACCAGATACAGTACCACCAGATACAGTACCACCAGATACAGTACCACCAGATACAGTACCACCAGATACAGTATCACCAGACACAGTACCACCAGACACAGTACCACCAGATACAGTACCACCAGACACAGTATCACCAGACACAGTACCACCAGACACAGTACCACCAGATACAGTACCACCAGATACAGTACCACCAGATACAGTACCACCAGATACAGTATCACCAGACACAGTACCACCAGATACAGTATCACCAGACACAGTACCACCAGATACAGCACCACCAGATACAGTACCACCAGATACAGTATCACCAGATACAGTACCACCAGATACAGTACCACCAGACACAGTACCACCAGACACAGTACCACCAGATACAGTACCACCAGACACAGTACCACCAGACACAGTACCACCAGACACAGTACCACCAGACACAGTACCACCAGACACAGTACCACCAGATACAGTACCACCAGATACAGTACCACCAGATACAGTATCACCAGACACAGTACCACCAGATACAGTACCACCAGATACAGTACCACCAGATACAGTACCACCAGATACAGTACCACCAGATACAGTACCACCAGACACAGTACCACCAGATACAGTACCACCAGATACAGT
Organism: Cherax quadricarinatus; assembly: GCF_038502225.1. Lineage (NCBI taxonomy): Eukaryota > Metazoa > Arthropoda > Malacostraca > Decapoda > Parastacidae > Cherax > Cherax quadricarinatus. The sequence goes on along the minus strand of NC_091296.1, from coordinate 76,245,587 downwards.
ACCACCAGACACAGTACCACCAGACACAGTACCACCAGACACAGTACCACCAGACACAGTACCACCAGACACAGTACCACCAGATACAGTACCACCAGACACAGCATCACCAGACACAGTACCACCAGATACAGTACCACAAGATACAGTACCACCAGACACAGTACCACCAAACACAGTACCACCAGACACAGTACCACCAGACACAGTACCATCAGACACAGTACCACCAGACAGTACCACCAGACACAGTACCACCAGATACAGTACCACCAGACACAGTACCACCAGACAGTACCACCAGACACAGCATCACCAGACACAGTACCACCAGATACAGTACCACCAGACACAGTACGACCAAACACAGTACCACCAGACACAGTACCATCAGACACAGTACCACCAGACAGTACCACCAGACACAGTACCACCAGATACAGTACCACCAGACAGTACCACCAGACACAGTACCACCAGATACAGTACCACCAGACACAGCATCACCAGACACAGTACCACCAGACACAGTACCACCAGACACAGCATCACCAGACACAGTACCACCAGATACAGTACCACCAGACACAGCATCACCAGACACAGTACCACCAGATACAGTACCACCAGACACAGCATCACCAGACACAGTACCACCAGATACAGTACCACCAGACACAGCATCACCAGACACAGTACCACCAGACACAGCATCACCAGACACAGTACCACCAGACACAGCATCACCAGACACAGTACCACCAGACACAGTACCACCAGACAGTACCACCAGACACAGCATCACCAGACACAGCACCACCAGACACAGTACCACCAGACACAGTATCATCAGACACAGTACCACCAGACACAGCACCACCAGATACAGTACCACCAGATACAGTACCACCAGACACAGTACCACCAAACACAGTACCACCAGACACAGTACCACCAGACACAGTACCACCAGAGAGTACCACCAGACACAGCATCACCAGACACAGCACCACCAGACACAGTACCACCAGACACAGTACCATCAGACACAGTACCACCAGACACAGTACCACCAGATACAGTACTACCAGATACAGTACCACCAGATACAGTACCACCAGATACAGTATCACCAGACACAGTACCACCAGATACAGTATCACCAGACACAGTACCACAAGATACAGCACCACCAGATACAGTACCACCAGATACAGTATCACCAGATACAGTACCACCAGATACAGTACCACCAGACACAGTACCACCAGACACAGTACCACCAGATACAGTACCACCAGACACAGTACCACCAGACACAGTACCACCAGACACAGTACCACCAGACACAGTACCACCAGACACAGTACCACCAGATACAGTACCACCAGATACAGTATCACCAGATACAGTATCACCAGACACAGTACCACCAGATACAGTACCACCAGACACAGTACCACCAGATTCAGTACCACCAGATACAGTACCACCAGATACAGTACCACCAGACACAGTACCACCAGATACAGTACCACCAGATACAGTACCACCAGACACAGTACCACCAGACACAGTACCACCAGACACAGTACCACCAGACACAGTACCACCAGACACAGTACCACCAGATACAGTACCACCAGACACAGCATCACCAGACACAGTACCACCAGATACAGTACCACCAGATACAGTACCACCAGACACAGTACCACCAAACACAGTACCACCAGACACAGTACCACCAGACACAGTACCATCAGACACAGTACCACCAGACAGTACCACCAGACACAGTACCACCAGATACAGTACCACCAGACACAGTACCACCAGACAGTACCACCAGACACAGCATCACCAGACACAGTACCACCAGATACAGTACCACCAGATACAGTACCACCAGACACAGTACCACCAAACACAGTACCACCAGACACAGTACCATCAGACACAGTACCACCAGACAGTACCACCAGACACAGTACCACCAGATACAGTACCACCAGACAGTACCACCAGACACAGTACCACCAGATACAGTACCACCAGACACAGCATCACCAGACACAGTACCACCAGACACAGTACCACCAGACACAGCATCACCAGACACAGTACCACCAGATACAGTACCACCAGACACAGCATCACCAGACACAGTACCACCAGATACAGTACCACCAGACACAGCATCACCAGACACAGTACCACCAGATACAGTACCACCAGACACAGCATCACCAGACACAGTACCACCAGACACAGCATCACCAGACACAGTACCACCAGACACAGCATCACCAGACACAGTACCACCAGACACAGTACCACCAGACAGTACCACCAGACACAGCATCACCATACACAGCACCACCAGACACAGTACCACCAGACACAGTACCATCAGACACAGTACCACCAGACACAGCACCACCAGACACAGTACCATCAGACACAGTACCACCAGACAGTACCACCAGACACAGTACCACCAGATACAGTACCACCAGACACAGTACCACCAGACAGTACCATCAGACACAGTACCACCAGACAGTACCACCAGACACGGTACCACCAGACACAGTACCACCAGACACAGTACCATCAGACACAGTACCATCAGGCACAGCACCACCAGACACAGCTCCACCAGACACAGCACCACCAGACACAATACCACCAGACAGCACCACCTGACACAGCACCACCAGACACAGCACCACCAGACACAGTACCACCAGACACAGCACCTCCAGACACAGTACCATCAGACACAGCACCACCAGACACGATCACCACCAGACACAGCACCATCAGACACAGCACCAACAGACACAGCATAACCAGACACCAGACACAGTACCACCAGATACAGTACCACCAGACACAGTATCACCAGATACAGTACCACCAGATACAGTACCACCATACACAGTATCACCAGATACAGTACCACCAGGTACAGTACCACCAGACACAGTATCACCAGATACAGTACCACCAGATACAGTACCACCAGATACAGTACCACCAGACACAGTATCACCAGACACAGTACCACCAGATACAGTACCACCAGATACAGTACCACCAGACACAGTATCACCAGACACAGTACCACCAGATACAGTACCACCAGATACAGTACCACCAGATACAGTACCACCAGATACAGTACCACCAGACACAGTATCACCAGACACAGTACCACCAGATACAGTACCACCAGATACAGTACCACCAGATACAGTACCACCAGATACAGTACCACCAGATACAGTATCACCAGACACAGTACCACCAGACACAGTACCACCAGATACAGTACCACCAGACACAGTATCACCAGACACAGTACCACCAGACACAGTACCACCAGATACAGTACCACCAGATACAGTACCACCAGATACAGTACCACCAGATACAGTATCACCAGACACAGTACCACCAGATACAGTATCACCAGACACAGTACCACCAGATACAGCACCACCAGATACAGTACCACCAGATACAGTATCACCAGATACAGTACCACCAGATACAGTACCACCAGACACAGTACCACCAGACACAGTACCACCAGATACAGTACCACCAGACACAGTACCACCAGACACAGTACCACCAGACACAGTACCACCAGACACAGTACCACCAGACACAGTACCACCAGATACAGTACCACCAGATACAGTACCACCAGATACAGTATCACCAGACACAGTACCACCAGATACAGTACCACCAGATACAGTACCACCAGATACAGTACCACCAGATACAGTACCACCAGATACAGTACCACCAGACACAGTACCACCAGATACAGTACCACCAGATACAGTACCACCAGACACAGTACCACCAGACACAGTACCACCAGACACAGTACCACCAGACACAGTACCACCAGACACAGTACCACCAGATACAGTACCACCAGACACAGCATCACCAGACACAGTACCACCAGATACAGTACCACCAGATACAGTACCACCAGACACAGTACCACCAAACACAGTACCACCAGACACAGTACCACCAGACACAGTACCATCAGACACAGTACCACAAGACAGTACCACCAGACACAGTACCACCAGATACAGTACCACCAGACACAGTACCACCAGACAGTACCACCAGACACAGCATCACCAGACACAGTACCACCAGATACAGTACCACCAGATACAGTACCACCAGACACAGTACGACCAAACACAGTACCACCAGACACAGTACCATCAGACACAGTACCACCAGACAGTACCACCAGACACAGTACCACCAGATACAGTACCACCAGACAGTACCACCAGACACAGTACCACCAGATACAGTACCACCAGACACAGCATCACCAGACACAGTACCACCAGACACAGTACCACCAGACACAGCATCACCAGACACAGTACCACCAGATACAGTACCACCAGACACAGCATCACCAGACACAGTACCACCAGATACAGTACCACCAGACACAGCATCACCAGACACAGTACCACCAGATACAGTACCACCAGACACAGCATCACCAGACACAGTACCACCAGACACAGCATCACCAGACACAGTACCACCAGACACAGCATCACCAGACACAGTACCACCAGACACAGTACCACCAGACAGTACCACCAGACACAGCATCACCAGACACAGCACCACCAGACACAGTACCACCAGACACAGTACCATCAGACACAGTACCACCAGACACAGCACCACCAGATACAGTACCACCAGATACAGTACCACCAGACACAGTACCACCAAACACAGTACCACCAGACACAGTACCATCAGACACAGTACCACCAGACAGTACCACCAGACACAGTACCACCAGATACAGTACCACCAGACACAGTACCACCAGACAGTACCACCAGACACAGTGCCACCAGACACAGTACCACCAGACACAGTACCACCAGACACAGTACCATCAGACACAGTACCACCAGACAGTACCACCAGACACAGTACCACCAGATACAGTACCACCAGACACAGTACCACCAGACAGTACCAACAGACACAGTACCACCAGACAGTACCACCAGACACGGTACCACCAGACACAGTACCACCAGACACAGTACCATCAGACACAGTACCATCAGGCACAGCACCACCAGACACAGCTCCACCAGACACAGCACCACCAGACACAATACCACCAGACAGCACCACCTGACACAGCACCACCAGACACAGCACCACCAGACACAGTACCACCAGACACAGCACCTCCAGACACAGTACCATCAGACACAGCACCACCAGACACGATCACCACCAGACACAGCACCATCAGACACAGCACCAACAGACACAGCATAACCAGACACCAGACACAGTACCACCAGACACAGTACCACCAGACACAATACCACCAGACAGTACCACCAGACACAGCACCACCAGACACAGTACCATCAGACACAGCATCACCAGACACAGCATCACCAGACACGGTACCACCCGACGCAGCACCACCTTAAGCTCAGATTCATAGTAGGGGATGAGTTGTTTGCCAGCAACACACCACCTGGAACGACACTCATTGAGGGAGAGAGGGAAGGAGGGAGAAAGTGAGTTAGGGAGAGAAAGAGTGAAGGAGGGAGAGGGACAAAGAGAGAGAAAGAATCGAGGAAGTGAGAACATTGATGGTTGTCGATCTTGTCACTAATACGTCAGTACAGCATCATGGGAACCCCTCCCGTCTGTCCCTCCCTCTCCCCTCCCCTTCTCCCCTCCCTTTCTCCCTCCCCCTCTCCCTCCCTCCTCCCATCCAGCCGCCGGTTACGAGAACAGGGATGCCAAGAATAGGTCACGGCGGAGACGAAGGAGGAAGAGGGACAAGAGAAGTAATAGAGACAGAAGGAGAGAGTGTAACAGAATGAGGGGATAGGAGGGTAATAGATACAGAAGGAGAAAGCGTAAGAGGAAGGAGAGAGACAGGAGGAGGGAGAAAGAAAGATAAAAAGAGACAGGAGAAGGGAGAGAGACAGGAGGAAAGGAGACAGGAGGATTGAGAGAAACAGGAGGGAGAGAAAGACATGAGAAGCAGAAGGAGGGAGTGAGACACGAGCAGGGACAGAGACAGGAGGGAGAGAGATACACAGGAGGGAGAGAGAGACAGAAGAGTGGCAGAATGTGTGTGTGTGTGTGTGTGTGTGTGTGTGTGTGTGTATGTGTGTGTGTGTGTGTGTGTGTGTGTGTGTGTGTGTGTGTGTGTGTGTGTGTGTGTGTGTGTGTACTCACCTAGTTGTACTCACCTAGTTGAGGTTGCGGGGGTCGAGTCCGAGCTCCTGGCCCCGCCTCTTCACTGATCGCTACTAGGTCACTCTCCCTGAGCCGTGAGCTTTATCATACCTCTGCTTAAAGCTATGTATGGATCCTGCCTCCACTACATCGCTTCCCAAACTATTCCACTTACTGACTACTCTGTGGCTGAAGAAATACTTCCTAACATCCCTGTGATTCATCTGTGTCTTCAACTTCCAACTGTGTCCCCTTGTTGCTGTGTCCAATCTCTGGAACATCCTGTCTTTGTCCACCTTGTCAATTCCTCTCAGTATTTTGTATGTCGTTATCATGTGCCCCCTATCTCTCCTGTCCTCCAGTGTCGTCAGGTTGATTTCCCTTAACCTCTCCTCGTAGGACATACCTCTTAGCTCTGGGACTAGTCTTGTTGCAAACCTTTGCACTTTCTCTAGTTTCTTTACGTGCTTGGCTAGGTGTGGGTTCCAAACTGGTGCCGCATACTCCAATATGGGCCTAACGTACACGGTGTACAGGGTCCTGTGTGTGTTTATGTGTGTTTGTGTGTGTGTGGACGGGGGTTGGTATTCTCATCGACGTGTTTTTTCGCAGGGGGGTGAGAGGTTGACTCCTAGCTCTCGGCCCAGCCGATAACTTCACTGACTCACGTTATCAATTCACATTCCACCGGACCTCCTGGGCATGCTTACCCTGACAACAAACTCACATACTTGCAGGGGTCGATTCACAGCTACTGACCGCGCCTCTCTAATTGAGATCGACCAAGTTTAGTGATTCCTGGATTCCAGTGTTTGCTGTTTATCTTCTCCAGCTCTCTCATCTCTCCTTGACACCAGAGTCTTACTTCCCCACGTCCCTCTCTCATCCCTCCCTGACACCAGTCTTACTTCCTCACGTCCCTCTCTCATCCCTCCCTGACACCAGTCTTTCTTCCTGACGTCTCTCTCTCATCCCTCCCTGACACCAGTCTTACTTCCTCACGTCTCTCTCTCATCCCTCCCTGACACCAGTCTTCCTGATGTCTCTCTCTCTCATCCCTCCCTGACACCAGTCTTACTTTCTGACGTCTCTCTCTCATCTCTAACTGACACCAGAGTCTTACTTCCTGACGTCTCTCTCTCATCCCTCCCTGACACCAGAGTCTTACTGCCTGACGTCGCTCTCTCATCCCTCCCTGAAACCAGAGTCTTCCTGACGTCCCTCTCTTTCGTCCCTGACACCCGAGTCTTCCTGACGTCCCTCTCTCATCCCTCCCTGAAACCAGAGTCTTACTGCCTGACGTCCCTCTCTCATCCCTCCCTGACACCAGGGTCTTACTGCCTGATGTCTCTCTCTCGTCCCTCCCTGACACCAAAATCTTACTGCCTGACGTCTCTCTCTCATCCCTTCCTGACACCAGAGTCTTACTCCCTCACGTCCCTCTCTCATCCCTCCCTGACACCAGAGTCTTACTTCCTGACGTCCCTCTCTCATCCCTCCCTGATACCAAAGTCTTACTGCCTGACGTCCCTTTCTCATCGCTCCCTGACACCAGAGTCTTACTGCCTGGCGTCTCTCTCTCATCCCTTCCTGACACCAGAGTCTTACTGCCTGACGCCTCTCTCTCATCCCTCCCTGACACGAGAGTCTTACTGCCTGACGTCCCTCTCTCATCCCTCCCTGACACCAGAGTCTTACTGCCTGACGTCGCTCTCTCATCCCTCCTTGAAACCAGAGTCTTCCTGACGTCCCTCTCCCATTCATCCCTGACACCCAAGTCTTCCTGACGTCCCTCTCTCATCCCTCCCTGACACCAGAGTCTTCCTGACGTCCCTCTCTCATCCCTCCCTGACACCAAGTCTTACTGCCTGACGTCTCTCTCACATCCCTCCCTGACACCAGAGTCTTACTGCCTGACATCCCTCTGTCATCCCTCCTTGACACCAGAGTCTTACTGCCTGACGTCCCTCTCTCATCCCTCACTGACAGCAGAGTCTTCCTGACGTCCCTCTCTCATCCCTCCCTGACACCAAGTCTTACTTGCTGACGTCCTTCTCTCATCCCTCCTTGACACCAGAGTCTTACTTCCTGACGGCTCTCTCATCCCTCCCTGACACCAGAGTCTTATTTCCTGACGTCCCTCTCTCATCCCTCCCTGACACCAGAGTCTTACTTCCTGACGTCCCTCTCTCATCCCTCCCTGACACCAGAGTCTTACTTCCTGACGTCCTTCTCTCATCCCTCCCTGACACCAGAGTCTTATTTCCTGACGTCCCTCTCTCATCCCTCCCTGACACCAAGTCTTACTTGCTGACGTCCTTCTCTCATCCCTCCTTGACACCAGAGTCTTACTTCCTGACGGCTCTCTCTCATCCCTCCCTGACACCAGAGTCTTATTTCCTGACGTCCCTCTCTCATCCCTCCCTGACACCAAGTCTTACTTGCTGACGTCCTTCTCTCATCCCTCCTTGACACCAGAGTCTTACTTCCTGACGGCTCTCTCTCATCCCTCCCTGACACCAGAGTCTTATTTCCTGACGTCCCTCTCTCATCCCTCCCTGACACCAGAGTCTTACTTCCTGACGTCCCTCTCTCATCCCTCCCTG
>NC_091296.1:76206681-76231681 GCF_038502225.1 Cherax quadricarinatus | reverse complement strand
CACTCCACACTACCTGACCAGCCCCTCCACACTACCTGACCAGCCCCTCCACACTACCTGACCAGCCCCCTCCACACTACCTGACCAGCCCCTCCACACTACCTGACCAGCCCCCTCCACACAACCTGACCAGCCCCTCCACACAACCAGACCAGCCCCACCACCCTACCTGACCAGCCCCTCCACACTACCAGACCAGCCCCCTCCACACTACCTGACCAGCCCCTCCACACTACCTGACCAGCTCCTCCACACTACCTGACCAGCCCCCTCAACACTACCTGACCAGCCCCTCCACACTACCTGACCAGCTCCCTCCACACTACCTGACCAGCCCCTCCACACTACCTGACCAGCCCCTCCACACTACCTGACCAGCCCCTCCACACTACCTGACCAGCCCCTCCACACTACCAGACCAGCCCCTCCACACTACCTGACCAGCCCCTCCACACTACCTGACCATCCCCCTCTACACTACCTGGCCAGCCCCCTCCACACTACCTGACCAGCCCCCTCCACACTACCTGACCAGCCCCTCCACACTACCTGACCAGCCCCCTCCACACTACCTGACCAGCCCCCTCCACACTACCTGACCAGCCCCTCCACACTACCTGACCAGCCCCTCCACACTACCTGGCCAGCCCCCTCCACACTACCTGACCAGCCCCTCCACACTACCAGACCAGCTCCCTCCACACTATTTGACCAGCCCCTCCACACTACCTGACCAGCCCCTCCACACTACCTGACCAGCCCCCTCCACACTACCTGACCATCCCCCTCTACACTGCCTGACCAGCCCTCTCCACACTACCTGACCAGCCCCCTCCACACTACCTGACCAGCCCCCTACACACTACCTGTCTAGCCCCCTAGACACTACCTGTCTAGCCCCATAGACACTACCTGTCTAGCCCTACTCCCGTACATCAGTATTTAGTGTTTCGAGAGCTGGAGGTCAACATCTCTCACGCTGTCTCTCTCAGAATCTTCTCCACATTAAATTCTCAATAAACAAATCTCACCAAACTTTTGAGAGAGAGAGAGAGAGAGAGAGAGAGAGAGAGAGAGAGAGAGAGAGAGAGAGAGAGAGAGAGAGAGAGAGAGAGAGAGAGAGAGAGAGAGAGAGAGAGAGAGAGAGACAGAGAGAGAGAGAGAGAGAGAGAGAGAGAGAGAGAGAGAGAGAGAGAGAGAGAGAGAGAGATCATATATTGTTTCAATAAAAAACAAACTTATTGAATTTATTTTTTTATTTGTCCTCATATTCATTTATTGAATTATTCCGTCTACGTACAAATATTTCTTTATTTCTCTCCTTATTAATAATTTCTTAATTTTGTTACTTCTGGTTCCACCCAATTATTATTATTATTATTATTATTATTGTTATTATTATTATTATTATTATTATTATTATTATTATTATTATTATTATTATTATTATCGTTTATATTGTTATTATTATAATTAGTTGATTTTTTTATTAACACAACGGCCGTCTCCCACCAAGGCAGGGTGGCCCGAAAATGAAAAACTTTCACCACCATTCACTCCATCACTGTCTTGCCAGAGGCACGCTTACACTACAGTTATAAAACTGCAACATTAACTCCTTCAGAGTGCCGGCACTGTATTTCCCATCTCCAGGACTCAAGTCCGGCCTGCCGGTTTCCCTGAATCCCTTCATAAATATTACCCTGCTCACACTCCAACAGCACGTCAAGTCCTAAAAATTATTTGTCTCCATTCGCTCCTATCTAACACGCTCACACATGCTTGCCGGAAGTCCAAGCCCCTCGCACACAAAACCTCTTTTACCCCCTCCCTCCAACCTTTCCTAGGCTGACCCTTTCCCCGCCTTCCCTCCACTACAGATTTATACACTCTCCAAGTGGGTCATTTTATTTTGTTGTATCCTGTCTAAGTATCCGAACCATTTCAAGAACGTCTCCTCAGCCCTCTGGATAATATTGTTAGCAACCCCGCACCTCCTCCTAATTTCCAAACTACGAATTCTCTGCATTGTATTCACATCATACATTGCCATCAGACATGACATCTCCACTGCCTCCAGCCTTCTCCTTGTTGCAACATTCATCACCCATGCTTCACACCCATATAAGAGCGTTGGTATAACTATATTCTCATACATTCCCCTCTTTGCTTCCATGGATGAAGTTGTTTGTCTCCACAGACTCCTCAGTGCACCACTCATCTTTTTCCCCTCATCGATTCCATGATTCACTTCGTCTTTCATAGACTCATCTGCTGACACGTTCACTCACATATATCTGAATACATTCACTTCCTCCATACTCTCTCCCTCCAATTTGATTTACAATCTTTCATTACTTATTTTTTTTTTGTTATCCTCATCACCTTACTCTTTCCTACATTCACTTTTAATTTTCTTCTTTTACATACCCTACCAAATTCGTCCACAAACCTCTCCCAAGAGCACTGCAAAAATTAACTGTGACAACTCCCACTTTGTGTTAGATTCTTTATCTTTTAATCCCACACCTCTTGCCAACACCCTCGCATTCACTTCTCATACAACCCCATCTATAAATATAATGAACAACCATGGTGACATCACGCATCCCTGTCTAAGGTCTAGTTTTACTGGGAAATAATTTCCCTCTCTCCTACATACTCTAACCTGAGCCTCACTATCCTCGTTAAAACTCGTCAGTGCTTTCAGTAACCTACCTTCTATTCCATACATTTGCAACAACTGCCACATTGCCGCCCTATCCACCCTGTCATACGCTTTTTGCAAATCCATAAATGCCACAAAAACCTCTTTAGCCTTATCTCAATACTGCTCACGTATATGTTTCACTGTAAACACTTGGTCCACACACCCCCTACCTTTCCTAAAGCCTCCTTGTTCATCTGCTATCCTGCTCTCCGTCTTACTCTTAATTCTTTCAATAACAACTCTACCATACATTTTGCCTTCATACAGAGGAACTATATATAGTCTCTGCCAATCCCTAGGTACCTTACCCTCTTCCATACATTTATTAAATAAAAGCACCAACCACGCCAAAACTTTATCCCCACCTGCTTTTAACATTTCTATCTTTATCCCATCCCAACTGCTTTTTAACCGCCTCTGTTTCTACCCACTGCAACACGCACCTCCCCCACACTCACAACTCACTCTTTATCGCTATTATTATTATTATTATTATTATTATTATTATTATTATTATTATTATTATTATTATTATTATTATTATTATTATTATTATTATTATTATATGCAAGCCTTTCATAGATTTATTACTGAAGAAATTAGTGAGAAAGTTTAACTCCAAGGCTGAGAGTGTTGCTTTCTCTCCCTCTCACCCCCTTCCTCTCGCCCCCTCTCTCTCCCTCCCTCTCACCCCCTCCCTATCCCTTTCACCCCTACCTTTCCATCCCTCACAGTCCCTTCCTGTCACACTCTCACCCCCTCCGTTTCCATCGCTCTCAAACCCTCCCTCTCATCCCCTCCCTCTCCATCCCTCTCACCCCCTCCCTCTCCATCCCTCTCACCCCCTCCCTCCCCATCCCTTTAATCCCCTCCCTCTCCCTCTCTCTCTCACCCCTCCTCCTCCCTCGCCCTCCCTCCACACTGCCATGTTCACCTTCCTTCTACTTAAAGAAATGTCACTTCCAATTTATGTATTCTTACCCCTCTATTTTTTCCCTTTCCCTTCTCTTTCCTTCTCTCCCGTCCCCTCCTCTTTCCTCCCCTCCCTTCCCCTCATCTTCCCTACCCTCCCCTTTCCTGTTATCTACCTCTCATTCCACCTTTCTCTTAATTTACATATCCCTCCCTCTCTACTCTCTCTCTATCCCCTCTATCACGCTCTCTTTCCCTCTCGCTCCCCACTCAAATCCTCTCCTCACTTCTGTCTCAAACCCCACCGTCTATCTCTCTTTCCCTCCCAGACCCTAACCAACTGGCTCCTCATCCCACCTTGAGGAAATCTCCCCAGACCCGCACCACCTGGTTTCTCACCCCACCTTCAGACAATCTCCCCATATGGGACTTACACAGATGACAACAAGGAAATGAGTGAGATACTGAAATCCCAGTACGACTCTGTGTTTAGTGAACCACTAATCAGTCTGAGGATCGACGACCCAAATGATTTCTTCATGAATGAGCCTCAAAACTCCATAAATGTATGCCAGATTTCCGACATTACCCTAACTCCGATAGACTTCGAAAAAACCATTGACAGCATGCCTATGCACTCAGCCCCGGGCCCAGACTCGTGGAACTCTGTGTTCATTAAGAACTGCAATAGACCCCTCTCACGTGCCCTAACTACACTATGGAGGAGGAGCTTGGACATGGACGAAATTCCACAGTCACTTAAAACAACGGATATAGCCCCACTCCATAAAGGTGGCAGCAAAGCATTAGCAAAGAACTATAGAGCAATAGCTCTGACGTCCCACATCATAGAAGTCTTTGAAAGAGTGCTAAGAAGCAGGATCGCAAATCACCTGGATTCCCAAAATCTGCACAATCCAGGGCAACATGGGTTCAGGGCAGGCCGCTCCTGCCTCTCACAACTACTGGATCACTATGATATGGCCTTGGATGCACTGGAAGAAAATCAGAATGCAGATGTAATATACACAGACTTTGCAAAAGCATTTGACAAATGCGATCATGGTGTAATAGCCCGTAAAATACGTGCTAAAGGAATAACTGGGAAAGTGGGGAGATGGATCTTTAATTTTCTAACCAATCGAACACAAAGAGTAGTGATCAACAAAGTTAACTCGGAAGCTGCCATAGTGAAAAGCTCTGTTCCACAAGGCACAGTACTCGCCTCCATCCTGTTCCTCATCTCCTCATATCAGACATAGACAGAGATGTAATCCACAGCACCGTATCATACTTAGCAGACGAAACTAGGATCTGCATGAGACTGTCCTCTATTGAGGACATGGTTAACTTCCAAGAAGACATTAACCAAGTTTTCCAGCGGGCAACGGAAAACAATATGATGTTCATTGAGGACAAATATAAAAATTAGAACAGCGTATACTACAAACTCTGATCATACAATAGAGCGGAAAATTAATGTGAGGGACCTGGGAGTGATAATGTCTGAGGATCTCACTTTCAAGGATCACAACAGTGCTGCGGTCACAACTGCAAAGAAAATGATACGATGGATAATGAGAACGTTCAGAACAAGAGATGCCAAGCCAGTGATGATCCTTTTCAAATCACTTGTTCTCTCTAGGCTGGAATACTGCTGTACATTAACATCTCCGTTCAAAGCAGGCGAAATTGCAAATCTAAAGAGTGTACAGAGAACCTTTACTGCACATATAATTTCCATCAAACACCTCAACTACTGGGAACGCTTGGAAGCACTTGACTTGTACACACTGGAACGCAGGCGAGAGAGATATATCATAATCTACACTTGGAAAATCCTGGAATTAATGGTCCCTAATCTGCACACAGAAATCACTCCCTACGAAAGTAAAAGACTGGGCAGGTGGGCAAAATACCAGAAGTGAAAAGTAGGGGCGCCATTTGTACACTAAGAGAAAACACCATAAGTGTCCGGGGCCCAAGACTGTTCAGCAGTCTCCCACCAAGCATAAAGGGAATTACCAGTAGGCCCGTGGTTGCCTTCAAGAGGGAGCTGGACAGATACTTAGTCTTTGCCTGATCTGCCGGGCTGTGGTTCGTACGTTGGACTACGTGCGGCCAGCAGTAACAACCTGGTTGATCAGGCCCTGATCCACCGGGAGGCCTGGTCGTGGACCGGGCCGCGGGGGCGTTGATCCCTGGAATACCCTCCAGGTAAACTCCACCATCTGGCGCCTCACCCCACCTTGAGACAATCTCCCCACAACACTCACACTGATTTCCACACTTCTCCCTGGCTCTAAATTTATGATCCCAGGCCATACGATTGTTTCCGCTCTCTCTCTCTCTCTCTCTCTCTCTCTCTCTCTCTCTCTCTCTCTCTCTCTCTCTCTCTCTCTCTCTCTCTCTCTCTCTCTCTCTCTCTCTCTCTCTCTCTCTCTCTCATTCACTTTCTCTCTACTTCCCTCTAGTCCTCCTTCCTTCATTCTCCCTCTTTTCCGCTTTCACCCTCGCATTTCTAATGGCATTTCCTCCCTCCATTATTCACATCTTCCTCCTTGTTCTCCTTCTTCAGTTAAACCTATTTCCTGCTTCCCTCTCATTTACACTCCTTCCTTCCTACACTTCTTGCTCACCCTCCCTCCCCTTAACACATATACCTCCCTCCCTCCATCACAATTACGGTTCTCCCTCCATCTTCCCTCCCTTGCATGTCACACTTGCCTTCCTCAAAGACTACACACAAGGCAAACTTAATCAAATTCACCTCTTGTCAGTGCTTCGATATCCTTCCCTTCCTGCCACTTCATTTCCCCTTCCCCTAAATCCCCAGGCACCCCATTCTCTTCCCCACTGCCTGCTTCCCCCCCTCTACCCCCTATCTGTATTTATCCCCATGAGAGTGCTCCCACTACCACACTGCAAGGTCCGGGATTCGATTCACTTCCGTAGAGGAATACATTATCCTCTTCTCCCCTACACTTCTGCTGCCCCTGCTCACCTAGCAGTGAAATTAGGTACCTGTATGTTCGTTCACTGTTGTGGGTCGCACCTAGGGGAGAGGAGAAATGGGTTAGACAATTCCTAACCTCCTAGAAAGTCATGTTCAGTGTAAGACAGTGTAAGCAACTCCAGTACCAGCTGGAACTAAGACAAGCGTTGACAACTTCCCTGCATAAAGCTCTCAAGGTGTTTGTTACTGTGTTTGACAGACTTATAACAGAGAATGCACTTCACCTGACAGCAGTATCTAAGCTTCATTTCAGCACATATGTTGTACAGTAACAATTCGTTATAATTATAACCATAACTTTTAAAGGGGTGGAGAGGTAAGCCAGTGGAAGGCCTCGGTCAGATGACCAAAAGCTCCAGTGGTAGGTTATCATACGACTAAGACCCGCGTCAGGAAACACCTGCCCTGTTTCCTGACAAATCTAATCTAACCTATGTTGTATTTTTCTCAAGATTGATGGACTAAACACATCGACTCCAGGCTGAGGGACTGATTACCTCAAACTCCACCTCATCTTCCACTGGACTGAGTTTCCACAATACAGATACCCAAGTGTTGCACAAGTGTCTCAGTAATCAACTTGTCAGTTTTCTAAACTAGTTCATATATATACTAGACTGTACACTTACCATGTTGGCTCACCATATATATATATATATATATATATATATATATATATATATATATATATATATATATATATATATATATATATATATATATATATATATATATATATATATATATATATATATATATATATATATATATATATATATATGTGTGTGTGTGTGTGTGTGTGTGTGCAAAACAACCACTCTGAAAAAATAGAGAAATTCCAAGCGCTTTCGTGACTACTCACATTATCATAGTTCCTTGATAATGTGAGTAGTCACGAAAGCGCTTGGAATTTCTCTATTTTTTCAGAGTGGTTGTTTTGCCTATTCCGAAATCACCTGTTTACTGTGATCTTATTGCATATATATATATATATATATATATATATATATATATATATATATATATATATATATATATATATATATATATATATATATATATGGTGAACCAACAAGGTCAATCAATACATGAGGAAACAGTTCACAGATGGATAACTGGTCATGTTCTCGTTGAACACCAGAGTGAAGGAAGGAGCACTAGAGTAGGCCTACTGGCTCATGCTAGGCAGGCTCGACTCACGCCCTCACATGTACCTGACAGGAGACAGTGAGAAGACCTGATGACACTAGAAAATGAAGAACATGATAACACCAGAAAATGAAGAACATGATAACACCAGAAAATGAAGAACATGATAACACCAGAAAATGAAGAACATGATAACACCAGAAAATGAAGAACATTATAACACCAGATAATGAAGAACATGATAACACCAGATAATGAAGAACATGATAACACCAGATAATGAAGAACATGATAACACCAGATAATGAAGAACATGATAACACCAGATAATGAAGAACATGATAACACCAGATAATGAAGAACATGATAACACCAGATAATGAAGAACATGATAACACCAGATAATGAAGAACATGATAACACCAGATAATGAAGAACATGATAACACCAGATAATGAAGAACATGATAACACCAGATAATGAAGAACATGATAACACCAGATAATGAAGAACATGATAACACCAGATAATGAAGAACATGATAACACCAGATAATGAAGAACATGATAACACCAGATAATGAAGAACATGATAACACCAGATAATGAAGAACATGATAACACCAGATAATGAAGAACATGATAACACCAGATAATGAAGAACATGATAACACCAGATACTGGTGTTATCAAGTCCTTCCCCACCTCCTCAACATTCTTTGTCTTTCTTCCTCATTCATCACCTGCCCCCTCACCCTTCCATCTCTTCCCTCACCTCCTGTCCCCTCACCTCCTGTCCCCTCACCCTTCCATCTCTTCCCTCACCTCCTGTCCCCTCACCTCCTGTCCCCTCACCCTTCCATCTCTTCCCTCACCTCCTGTCCCCTCACCCTTCCATCTCTTCCCTCACCTCCTGTCCCCTCACCCTTCCATCCCTTCCCTCACCTCCTGTCCCCTCACCCTTCCATCCCTTCCCTCACCTTCTGTTCCCTCACCCTTCCATCCCTTCCCTCACCTCCTGTCCCCTCACCCTTCCATCTCTTCCCTCACCTCCTGACCCCTCACCCTTCCATCCCTTCCCTCACCTCCTGTCCCCTCACTCTTCCATCTCTTCCCTCACCTCCTGTCCCCTCACCCTTCCATCCCTTCCCTAGCCTCTTGCCCTCTCACACTTCCATCCCTTCCCTCACCTCCTGTCCCCTCACCCTTCCCTCACCTCTTGTCCCCTCACTCTTCCTTCCTTCCCCTCGCAACCCTGGCTGACATACAGCGTCTTCGTTAAACCAGTTTTAATGACGTCGTATAAAATGAGACGCTGAACGTATCTGCTGAACGTGTCTGCTGAACGTGTCTGCTGAACGAGTCTGCTGAACGTGTCTGCTGAACGAGTCTGCTGAACGTGTCTGCTGAACGAGTCTGCTGAACGTGTCTGCTGAACGAGTCTGCTGAACGTGTCTGCTGAACGTGTCTGCTGAACGTGTCTGCTGAACGTGTCTGCTGAACGAGTCTGCTGAACGTGTCTGCGTTAATCTTCACGAGAGACACTAACACAGGCTAGTAACATCAACACACACTAGTAACATCAACACACACTAGTAACATCAACACACACTAGTACATCAACCCACTAGTAACATCAACACACACTAGTAACATCAACACACACTAGTACATCAACCCACTAGTAACATCAACACACACTAGTACATCAACCCACTAGTAACATCAACACACACTAGTAACATCAACACACACTAGTACATCAACCCACTCACCCCAGCGACAAATCTTAACAAATTTCTTCAAAAAACTGACCAGCCAGACAGACCCCATCAAGTTAAGGGTTGTTTCCTGAGCCCTGATACATCCTCCCCTTAAATACAAGAGAATCCCTCCCCCTTAAATTCCATCACCTCTCACTACTGCCCATCGACTTAGGGGCGCCCCCTCAAGGCTCCACTTAGGGAGGGTGATCCATAAGGGACCTCAGACGACAGGTCAGGGACACCTCCGGTAAAAACTGGGAAGAAGAGAGAAGCTGGAAACGATTATGTATAGGAATCTCGTATGCAAAAGCTAGAGGACAGGTGGAGGGGGAGGCTAAGAGGAGGGGGGGGGAAGAAGAGGGGGAGGGAGAGATTTGGCTGGGGTGGGGGTGGGGAGGGGGACTGGAGTTGTTTGGGGAGGGGAAGGGGAGGTGGCAGCTCAAGACTGTCCCAAGGTTTGGTTAAGGTTGGCTTAGAAGTGAGCCTAAAGGATATCCTCTAGCATATGTGGCTTTCTCTTTCTCTCTCTGTTTTCTCTCACTATCTTTCTCTATCTCTCTCTCTCTCTCTCTCTCTCTCTCTCTCTCTCTCTCTCTCTCTCTCTCTCTCTCTCTCTCTCTCTCTCTCTCTCTAATAATAATAATAATAATAATAATAATAATAATCTTTATTTCTACAAGTACATGGTACAACGTATGCAGACCATAACTGACATCAGTGACATACTATATAGAAAGCCCCTTCTTATGCAGAGCATTTCGGGGAAATTAGGTCAGTTTTGTCCCAGGATGCAACCCACACTAATCGACTAACACCCATGTACCTCCTTATTGCTAGGTGAATACTGACAGCAGGTGTCTTAAGGGAACACGCCCAAATGTTTCCACTCGTACCGGGGATCGAATCACAGTCCTCAATGTGTGCTCAATGCGTGAGACGAGTGCACTACCAACCGAGCTATGGGACTCTTTCTCTTTCCTCATCCTCCTCCTCCTCCTTCTCCCTCTTCACTCCCTCGTCTGTTATGTCCTTGACTCTCCCCTCCGCTCACCTCCCTTCCTCTCATCCCTTACATCTTTCTCCCTTTATTTTTCTTTCTGTTCCCTCCCGTGTTCACCCCTCTCTCAACTTCTCATCCTCCCATTCTTTACCTCTTCTCCCTCTCTCTCCCCTCCCTAACCCTTCCATCCCTCACCCTCCCCTCCCTCATCCTCCCCTCCCTAACCCTCCTCTCCCTAACTCTCCCTTTCGCGGGAACTAGCGTCTCAGAAGTGAACAATCAACTGAGGTCGTTTGAGTACGCTTCCTTACCTGTGCACGATGGTTCACATATCTGTGCACCACACACACACACACACACACACACACACACACACACACACACACACACACACACACACACACACAAGGTTTGCGACAAAGTTAGTTCCAAAGCTAAGGGGAATGTCCTATGAAGAAAGGATGATCGAAATCGGCCTGACGACACTGGAGGACAGGAGGGATAGGGGAGACATGATAACGACATACAAAATACTGCGTGGAATAGACAAGGTGGACAGAGACAGGATGTTCCAGAGATGGGACACACAAACAAGGGGTCACTCTTGGAAGTTGAAGACTCAGATGAGCCACAGGGATGTTCGGAAGCATTTCTTCAGTCATAGAGTGGTCAGGAAGTGGAACAGTCTGGCGAGCGATGTAGTGGAGGCAGGAACCATACATAGCTTTAAGACGAGGTATGATAAAGCTTATGGAGCAGGGAGAGAGAGGACCTAGTAGCGTTCAGTGAAGAGGCGGGGCCAGGAGCTGAGTCTCGACCCCTGCAACCACAATTAGGTGAGTACACACACACACACACACACACACACACACACACACACATATATATATATATATATATATATATATATATATATATATATATATATATATATATATATATGTCGTGACGAATATGTAAAACTGGTCAATTAGCAAGAACTCATTTAAAATTAAGTCCTTTCTAAAATTTTCTCTTATACGTTTAAAGATATATTTTTTTCATTAATGTTAATGTAAAAATTTTCAATTTTGCACCAAAAGAATCTTAGAAAACTTACCTAACTTTATTATAACAAGAACAATTTATTTTAGTCTAACCCAACTAAATATATTTTAGATTTGTTTACAATAATTTAATACTAAACAAACACAGTGAAATATATTTTTTTCGTTAGGTTCAGAATGATTTTGGCGAAATTATTGCATACACAAATTTTCACTTGTCTTATATGGCAAGATGAACGTTGCTATTTAAGCCAAGATCGCAAGTTCTGCCTATTCGGCACGGCATATTTATATATATATATATATATATATATATATATATATATATATATATATATATATATATATATATATATATATATATATATATATATATATAAGGATGCTGGCTAGACAGCTCACAACTAACAATACGCCTGGTCAACCAAGCTGTTGCTTCTGGTAGTCCACTGACCCATATACCCATCACAGCCTGGTTAATCCGCTGAGGTACTTGTCCAGTTTCCTTTTCAAGACTTCTACACTTGTTCCAGCAGTTTTTCTGATATCTTTTGGTAAGATGTTGAACAATCTGGGGACCACGGATGTTGATGCAATGTTCTCGTATTGTGCCTACCGCACGCACCCCTGCTTTTCGCTGAGTCCATTTTACACTTACTCCCATATCTCTCACTCCAGTATGTAGTTATGGCAGTGTGTAGATTTGTGCCCAGGCCCTCAAGTACCCTCCTCGTATATATTATCATGTATCACTCCTTCGCTCCACTGAATACATTTTTAGGACTGAGGCGTTTCTAGTCATTTCAATACTTTATTGGCTTTAAGTGGACGGTAAATGATCTCTGTATCAGTTGCTGCCCTGAACGGGGCCGTCAACACTGAACAATACTCTGAACGAGAGAGCACTAGTGATTTAAATAGTGTTACCATTGACACGTTTTCTCTTGTACTGAATATTTTCATTATCCAAGTCGTTATTTCCCTCGCTGTTGTGACACTTGCATTATTATGTTCTATGAAAGAAAGGTCAACTGACATCATTGCATCCAGGTCCTTCGCCTGTTCCTTTTGTTCAGTTTGGTGATTCTCTAATGTTTTATATACAGTTTCTCTCTTAAGTTCTTCATCTTACTTTATTAAGCAGTTGGAACTTGTCACCACTGAACGTCATGTTGTTTCCCACTGCTCTGTGTATTCTTGCGCTTTCTCTGTGTCTTCTACGGAAGTGATTTTAATGCTTATTTTGGTATCATCCGCAAATGACGGATGATACCAATGATGAGGCGTATGATACTGTTTCTCACCCTCCGTTATGCGGGTAACAAAGAGTAGAAGCGCCAGTACAGTACCTTGGAATACCGAATGTTTTCACTTTGCTAATGCTGGTTTTTGCTCTGTTTACTACCACTCTTTGTGTTCTCTCGGTCAGAAAGTTGAATATCCATTTGCCAAATTTCCCCCGTCATGCCCAGGGTCCTCACTGTGTGGCCAATCACCCCATGATTACATCTGTCAGTTGCCCGTCTTAAACCCGTGTCTACAACACCTGTAATTCCGTCACGGTGGTTTAGAAGTTGTGACAAGCAGAGTGTTTTATTAAGGGAAGGGGATGGAGGGAACTGTAGTGTACCCGAAATATTTGAGGGAGAGAGGGAGGGAGGGAGGGAGAGAGAGAGAGAGAGAGAGAGAGAGAGAGAGAGAGAGAGAGAGAGAGAGTAGAGAACAGAGCAAGACGTCTCATCTCTCGCCTGGACCCATCCTGGATGGATCTGTCATTTCAGCAGAGCCTTCAACATAGGAGGGATGTGGGTGGCCTTACTGTTATGTACAAGGCCAATATTGTCAAAATACCACACTTGGATCCACTTCGAGGACAGCGCGAAACAAGCTTTTATGCCACAAGACGGGCAGAAAGCAGCAACTTCACTCTGGCTGTACCCTTCTCCAGAACATCACTCCATCTGAGATCATACATACCCAGGATGACTCGAGTATGGAACACATTCGTTCAGCATAATGATGTCAACGAGATAACGTCAGTTGATCAAATGAAAATGCTGGCCCACAGATGGCTCCAACTTCATCCTGTTCCTACTTGTATGTCTCATAACAATAAAATAGCTTTCAAATGAGCTGATGTAGGTAACAGCTTCTTGGCTTGTCAATAAAGTTAGGAATCCTTAACCTGTAAATAGCTTGTCAATAAAGCTAGGATCAATTAACCTTGTCAAACCATGTGAGAAAAAAAAAAAAAAAAAAAAAAAAAAAAAAAACAAAAAAAAAAGAGAGAGAGAGAAAGAGAGAGAAAGAGAGAGGCAGCCAAATTCTGATGCAACTCTCGCTTCCTGTTTCTCCTTCATCTCCTCCCTCATACACCCCATCTGTCTCTTTCACACACACACACACACACACACACACACACACACACACACACACGCACACACACACGCACACACACACACACACACACACACACAAACACACAAACACACACACACACACGTACACACACACACACACACACACACACACACACACACACACACACACACACACACACACACACGCACACACACGTGGCACACACACAGCACACACACACACGCACGCAGACACACACACACACACACACACTAAATGGTGACTAACACACACACACACACACACACACACACACACACACACACACACACACACACACACACACACAGAAGGAAGAGAGGGAAGCGCCGATAACCCTCTCCTTCCCCTCTTTTTCCTGTCTGACGACCAGTTCCCCTCCTTCGCGTGACTCTTCTGGTAGGCGAAAGACATGAATGAGGGGGAGAGGTGAGGGGGAATGAGGGGAGAGGTGAGGGGGAATGAGGGGAGAGGTAAGAGGTAGAGTGGATGTGGGAAATGGTTTGGGAAATGGGAAAAAGAGAGGAATAGGCAGAGGGGGACGGAGGGGATGAGGGTAGGTGAGGGGGAAATGAAATTGGGAGAAGCAGCACGTAAACAATGAGGGGAAGACTGAAGTGAAGAAGACTGAAGTGGAGGGGAAGACTGAAGTGGAGAAGACTGAATAAGAGAGGAAGACTGAAGAAGAGGA
Source organism: Cherax quadricarinatus (assembly GCF_038502225.1). Classification (NCBI taxonomy): domain Eukaryota; kingdom Metazoa; phylum Arthropoda; class Malacostraca; order Decapoda; family Parastacidae; genus Cherax; species Cherax quadricarinatus. The sequence continues at coordinate 76,216,992 of NC_091296.1, read as the reverse complement.
GAAGACTGAATATGAAAAGACTAAATAAGAGGGGTAGATTGAAGACGAGGGGAAGACTGAAGAAGAGGAAGACTGAAGAAGATAGGAAGACTGAATAAGAGGGGAAGACTAAAGAAGAGAGGAAGACTAAGAAAGAGGGGAAGAAGAAACAGAAGAGAGAGAGAGAGAGAGAGAGAGAGAGAGAGAGAGAGAAACAACAGAAGATAGATCACTATACGACAACAGAAAAGAAAAATACAATAACGAAGAAGAAACAATGAAGACACAGAAGAAAGATAAGAATTAAAACAAACTTAAACAATATAAACAAACGGCAGTGAAGAAGACTTTAAGAGAGGGTTTAATAAACACAAAATGAAGGTTTAATTAAACAAGGACATATATATATATATATATATATATATATATATATATATATATATATATATATATATATATATATATATATATATCTCGAGAGAGAGAGAGAGGGAAAAGAGGTGAGCATAAGCAATAAAGATGGGTGTAGGGGAAAACAAGAGGATTCAGCTACTAATGAAGGAACAGAGGAAACAAAGAGAAGGTGAAAGAAGACTTAAGTAAAGATTAAAAGAAGCAGAACGAAGAGATAAGAGAGCAGGAAGGTGGTTAAAGCAGAGTGGGAGATGGAAGGGGAGGGAGAAAGCAAGGAGGTAGAGGAAAGCGGAGTGAGAGACAAAGAGAGAGGGAAGAGGAGGAGAGGAAGAGAGAGGGAGAGAGGAGATAAAGGTGATGGAAGGAGGAACACAGGTGAAGGGGGGATTAAGTGGAATGAAATAAATACGAGAAATGGTGCAGAGAAAGAAGGGACAAGGTCGACTGAAAGCAATAGAGAAGCGAAAGAGAAGGGAGAGGGGATTGAGAGGGAAGGGAGAGGGGAGTGAGTGGTCAGCAAGAGGGAAAGAAGAGAGGCATAGAGAGAGAGGATAAAAATACAACGAATATGCATTAAGTGTGGTGTGAGGAGATGAAATAACCAATAATATTAGTGAGTGAGAGAGAGAGAGAGAGAGAGAGAGAGAGAGAGAGAGAGAGAGAGAGAGAGAGAGAATTAGTGTGTGCATACTTAGTAAAGATATACAGAGTACTTTTTAGACAGTTGAGGTGAGAATAGAAGAGCATAAGACTCTCTCCCCACCCTTCACTATCCTTCCTCGAGGGTAGTAGAGCATAAGGCTCTCTCCCCACCCTTTATTATCCTCCCTTAAGGATAGTAGAGCATAAGGCTCTCTCCCCACCTTTCACAATCCTTCCTTGAGGATAGCAAAGCATAAGATTTTCTAGCCACCATTCAGTATCCTTCCTTGAGGATAGTGAAGCTTAAAACTCTCTCCCCATCCTTCAGTATCCTTCCTTGAGGATAGTGAAGCTTAAAACTCTCTCCCCATCCTTCAGTATCCTTCCTTGAGGATAGTGAAGCTTAAAACTCTCTCCCCATCCTTCAGTGTCCTTCCTTGAGGATAGTGAAGCTTAAAACTCTCTCCCCATCCTTCAGTATCCTTCCTTGAGGATAGTGAAGCTTAAAACTCTCTCCCCATCCTTCAGTATCCTTCCTTGAGGATAGTGAAGCTTAAAACTCTCTCCCCATCCTTCAGTATCCTTCCTTGAGGATAGTGAAGCTTAAAACTCTCTCCCCATCCTTCAGTATCCTTCCTTTAGAATAGTGAAGCTTAAAACTCTCTCCCATCCTTCAGTATCCTTCCCTGAGGATAGTGGAACTAAAAACTCTCCCTCCCCATCCTTCAGTATCCTTCCTTTTGAATAGTGAAGCTTAAAACTCTCTCCCCATCCTTCAGTATCCTTCCTCGAGGATAGTGAAGCTTAAAACTCTCTCCCCATCCTTCAGTATCCTTCCTTGAGGATAGTGAAGCTTAAAACCCTCTCCCCATCCTTCAGTATCCTTCCTTGAGGATAGTGAAGCTTAAAACTCTCCCATCCCCATCCTTCAGTATCCTTCCTTGAGGATAGTGAAGCTTAAAACTCTCTCCCCATCCTTCAGTATCCTTCCTTGAGGATAGTGAAGCTTAAAACTCTCTCCCCATCCTTCAGTATCCTTCCTTGAGGATAGTGAAGCTTAAAACTCTCTCCCCATCCTTCAGTGTCCTTCCTTGAGGATAGTGAAGCTTAAAACTCTCTCCCCATCCTTCAGTGTCCTTCCTTGAGGATAGTGAAGCTTAAAACTCTCTCCCCATCCTTCAGTGTCCTTCCTTGAGGATAGTGAAGCTTAAAACTCTCCCCTCCCCATCCTTCAGTGTCCTTCCTTGAGGATAGTGAAGCTTAAAACTCTCTCCCCATCCTTCAGTATCCTTCCTTGAGGATAGTGAAGCTTAAAACTCTCTCCCCATCCTTCAGTATCCTTCCTTTTGAATAGTGAAGCTTAAAACTCTCTCCCCATCCTTCAGTATCCTTCCCTGAGGATAGTGAAGCTTAAAACTCTCTCCCCATCCTTCAGTATCCTTCCTTTTGAATAGTGAAGCTTAAAACTCTCTCCCCATCCTTCAGTATCCTTCCTCGAGGATAGTGAAGCTTAAAACTCTCTCCCCATCCTTCAGTATCCTTCCTTGAGGATAGTGAAGCTTAAAACCCTCTCCCCATCCTTCAGTATCCTTCCTTGAGGATAGTGAAGCTTAAAACTCTCTCCCCATCCTTCAGTATCCTTCCTTGAGGATAGTGAAGCTTAAAACTCTCTCCCCATCCTTCAGTATCCTTCCTTGAGGATAGTGAAGCTTAAAACCCTCTCCCCATCCTTCAGTATCCTTCCTCGAGGATAGTGAAGCTTAAAACTCTCTCCCCATCCTTCAGTATCCTTCCTTGAGGATAGTGAAGCTTAATACTCTCTCCCCATCCTTCAGTATCCTTCCTTGAGGATAGTGAAGCTTAAAACTCTCTCCCCATCCTTCAGTGTCCTTCCTTGAGGATAGTGAAGCTTAAAACTCTCTCCCCATCCTTCAGTATCCTTCCTTGAGGATAGTGAAGCTTAAAACCCTCTCCCCATCCTTCAGTATCCTTCCTTGAGGATAGTGAAGCTTAAAACTCTCTCCCCATCCTTCAGTATCCTTCCTTGAGGATAGTGAAGCTTAAAACTCTCTCTCCATCCTTCAGTATCCTTCCTTGAGGATAGTGAAGCTTAAAACTCTCTCCCCATCCTTCAGTATCCTTCCTTGAGGATAGTGAAGCTTAAAACTCTCTCCACATCCTTCAGTATCATTCCTTGAAGATAGTGAAGCATAAGGCTCTCTCCTCACCCTCCACTATCCTTCCTTAAGGATAGTAAAGCATAAGGCTCTCTCCTCACCCTTCACTATCCTTCCTTGAAGAGAGCACAGCTTAAGGCTCTCTCCCCACCCTTCACTCATTTCAGGCACACTAAAATCATGCGTAACTAACAGATGCATAGTTCATGTATACAACTCGTCTCGTGTCATCCACTATGAGAGAGGAACAGGTATTGTTCCCACCTTGTAACTCATACAGACCACAGAACACCCCCACACTGTGTGTTCCCACACTGTGTGTTCCCACACTGTGTGTTCCCACACTGTGTGTTCCCACAGTGTTAGTGTTCCCACAGTGTGGGTGTTCCCACAGTGTTAGTGTTCCCACAGTGTTGGTGTTCCCACAGTGTGGGTGTTCCCACAGTGTTAGTGTTCCCACAGTGTTAGTGTTCCCACAGTGTTAGTGTTCCCACAGTGTTGGTGTTCCCACAGTGTGGGTGTTCCCACAGTGTGGGTGTTCCCACAGTGTGGGTGTTCCCACAGTGTTAGTGTTCCCACAGTGTGGGTGTTCCCACAGTGTGGGTGTTCCCACAGTGTGGGTGTTCCCTCTCCCTTCCTCCACTCCTTCCTTCCCTCCCTCTTCCTCCACTCCTTTCTTCCCTCTCCCTTCCTACACTCCTTCCTTCCCTCCCCCTTCCTCCACTCCTTCCTTCCCCTCCACTCCTTCCTTCCCTCTCCCTTCCTCCACTCCTTCCTTCCCTCCCCCTTCCTCCACTCCTTCCTTCCCTCTCCCTTCCTCCACTCCTTCCTTCCCTCCCCCTTCCTCCACTCCTTCCTTCCCTCCCCCTTCCTCCACTCCTTCCTTCCCTCCCCCTCCACTCCTTCCTTCCAATCCTTCCTTCCTCTCCCTTCCCCCTCCTTCCTTCCACTCCTTCCTTCCCTCCCCTCCTGCACTCCTTCCTTCCCTCCCCCTTCCTCCACTCCTTCCTTCCCTCCCCCTCCTCACTCCACTCCTTCCTTCTCTCCCCCTTCCTCCACTCCTTCCTTTCCTCCCCTTCCTCCACTCCCCCATCCCCCCCTTCCTCCACTCCTTCCTTCTCTCCCCCTTCCCTCCTTCCTTTCCTCCCCCTTCCTCCACTCCTTCCTTCCCTCCCCCTTCCTCCCCTCCTTTTTTCCCTCCCCCTCCTCCACTCCTTCCTTCCCTTCCCCCTCCTCCACCCTTCCTACCCTCCCCACCTCCACTCTTTCCCCCTCCCCCCTCCTCCTTTCCTTCCCTCCACCTTCCTCCACTCCTTCCTTCCCTCCCGCCACTCATTCCTTCCCTCCGCCTCCTCCACTCCTTCCCTCCCCCTTCCCTCCCCCCTCCCCCCTCCTCCACTCCTTCCTTCCCTCCCCCATCCTCCACTCCTACCATCCCTCCCGCCCACCACTCCTCCATCCCTCCCCCTCCTCCACTCCTTCCTTCCTCCCCCCTCCTCCACTCCTTCCTTCCTCCCCCATCCTCCACTCCTTCCTTCCCTCCCCCTCCTCCACTCCTTCCTTCCCTCCTTCTTCCCTTCCCCCTTCCACCCTCCACCCTCCCCACCTTCCTTCCCTCCCCCCTCCTCCACCCTTTCCTTCCCTCCACCTTCCTCCACTCCTTCCTTCCCTCCCCCTTCCTCCACTCCTTCCTTCCCTTCCCCTCCTCCACTCCTTCCTTCTCTTCCCCCTCCTCCACCCTTCCTACCCTCCCCCTCCTCCACCCCTTCCTTCCCTCCCCCCTCCCCCGTTCCTTCCCTCCCCCTCCACCACCCTTCCCTTCCCCCTCTTCCACCCTTCCTACCCTCCCCACCTCCACTCCTTCCTTCCCTCCTCCCTCCTCCACCCTTTCCTTCCCTCCACCTTCCTCCACTCCTTCCTTCCCTCCCCCTTCCTCCACTCCTTCCTTCCCTTCCCCTCCTCCACTCCTTCCTTCTCTTCCCCCTCCTCCACTCCTTCCTTCCCTTCCCCTCCTCCACTCCTTCCTTCTCTTCCCCCTCCTCCACCCTTCCTACCCTCCCCCTCCTCCACCCCTTCCTTCCCTCCCCCTCCTCCCCCATTCCTTCCTTCCCCCTCCTGCACCCCTGCCTTCCCTCCCCCATCCTCCACTCCCCTCCCTCCCTCTTGCCTGCAGAGAGTAACAAGACACACATACAGACCACTATAACAATAACTGCGAATGAAGCCAAAGCCAGAGTCATGGAGGATGTGCTCACCTCCAGACACAAGTGCTTACACCTGCCCAGGCAAACTAATCCCTTACCAATCCTACCATAAGGGCCAGTTTACCCAAACACTCACCTAAACCCAGGTACCTACACCTGCCCAGGTAAACTAACCCCTAAATATCCCTGCCACAAGAGTCAGTTTCTCACAACAATCACCTGAACACAAGCACTTACACCTGCTCAGGTAAAATAACGCGTATCTACCTCGACCGTAAGAGCCAGTTTACAGCAACATGTGACACCATTTTCTTTCATAATTCAACTAAATTAATTCTTCAGCATTTCCCCCCCGAAAAAACATTTAAAAAAAATTATATAAATACCAGGAGAAATAAATTAAGTATTTAGCCGCCAAAAAAATATTTTGTGTAGACTATATTTAGTCTGAAGACTTTTGTGAGAGATAATGTAAAAGTCTGAATGAAAGCCAGGTAGTGAAGACTCGAGCCTCTGTACACTCTCGTACAGTGAAGAACAATGTGCACACGCACACACACACACACACACTCACATACACGTACACACAAGCATACACACACACACACACATAGGATGAACCAGCAAGACTGGACCTAGTATTCACCTTGAGTAGTGCAGATACTGAGGACATCACATATGAATGACCCCTCGGGGCCAGTGGTTCTGAGCTTTGAATATATAGAGATACAAGTGGAGAGGGAAGGAGGCAGGGCAGCACGAGTGAAGCCAAACTACAAGAGAGGGGACTACACTGGCATGAAGAATTTCCTGCACGAGGTTCAGTGGGACAGAGAACTGGCAGGGAAGTCAGTAAACGAGATGATGGAATATGTGAGAACAATATGCAAGGAAGCTGAGGAGAGGTTTGTAGCAAAGGGTAACAGAAATAACGAGAAAGCCAGAATGAGCCTTTGGTTCACCCAAAGGCGTAGAGAAGCTGAAAATGTATAGAAAGCAAAGGAGCCAGGAGAATAAGGAGAGCAGTCGTAGAGCCAGAAATGAATATGCACGGGTAAGAAGGGAGGCCCAACGACAATAGGAAAGTGACAAAGCAGCAAAATCCAAATCTGACACGAAGCTGTTGTACAGCCACATCAGGAGGAAAACAACAGTCAAGGACCAGGTAATCAGGCTGATGAAGGAAGGAGGAGAGATCACAAGAAACGACTGAGAAGTATGTGAGGAGCTCAACATGAGAGTCAAAGAAGTGTTCACAGAGGAGACAGAAGGGACTCCAGAAAGACGGAGAGTTGGGGTACACCATCAAGTGTTGGACACAATGCATACAGCCGAGGAAGAAGTGAAGAGGCAGCTAAGCAAGCTAGATACCTCAAGGGCGATGGGGCTGGATAACATCTCTCCATGGCTCCTGAGAGAGGGAGCAGAGGCGCTATGTATACCACTAACAATAATCTTCAACACATCTACTGAAACAGGGCGACTACCTGAGGTATGGAAGAGAGCAAATGTAGTCCCAATTTTTAAAAAAGGGGACAGACACGAAACATTAAACTACAGACCAGTGTCAATGACATGTATAGTATACAAGGTCATGGAGAAGATTATCAGAAGAAGAGTGGTGGACCAACTAGAAAGGAATGAGCTTATCAACGACAGCCAGCATGGTTTTAGGGACGAGAAATCCTGTGTCACAAATCTTCTGGAGTTCTATGACAGGGTGACAGCAGTACGACAAGAGAGAGAGGGATGGGTAGACTACATTTTACTGGACTGTATAAAGGCGTTTGACACAAGAGATTAGTGTAAAAGCTGGAGGACCAGGCAGGAATAACAGGGAAGGCACTGCAATGGATCAAGGAATACTTGTCAGGAAGACAACAGAAAGTCATGGTACGTGGCGAGGTGTCAGAGTGGGCGCCTGTGGCGAGCGGGGTTCCACAAGGGTCAGTCCTAGGACTGGTGCTGTTTCTGGTCTTTGTGAACGACATAGTGGAAGGAATATACTCAAATATGTCCCTGTTTGCAGATGATGTAAAGTTGATAAGAAGAATTCAATCGGACGAGGACCAGGCAGGACTACAAAGGGATCTGGATATGCTGCAGGTCTAGTCCAGCAACCGGCGCCTGGAGTTCAATCCCACCAAGTGCAAAGTCATGAAGATTGGGGAAGGGCAAAGAAGACAGCAGACGGAGTATAGTCTAGGGGGCCAGAGACTATAAACCTCACTCAAGGAAAAAAATCTTGGGGTGAGTATAACACCAGGCACATCTCCTGAAGCGCACATCAACCAAATAACTGCTGCAGCATATGGGCGCCTGGCAAACCTAAGAACAACATTCCGACATCTTAATATGGAACCGTTCAGGACCCTGTACACCGTGTACGTTAGGCCCATATTGGAGTATGCGGCACCAGTTTGGAACCCACACTGAGCCAAGCACGTACAGAAATTACAGAAAGTGCAAAGGTATGCAACAAGACTAGTCCCGGCGCTAAGGGGCATGTCATACGAGGAGAGGTTAAGAGAAATCGACCTGACGACACTGGAGGACAGGAGAGATAGGGAAGATATGATAACAACATATAAAAACTGAGAGGAATCGACGAGGTGGACAGAGACAGGATGTTCCAGAGATGGAACACAACAACAAGGGGACACAGTCGGAAGCTGAAGTATTTCTTCAGTCACAGAGTTGTCAGGAAGTGGAATAGTTTGGGAAGTGATGTAGCGGAGGCAGAACCCATACATAGCTTTAAGAAGATGTATGATAAAGCTCATGGAGCAGGAAGAGTGACCTAGTAGAGACCAGTGAAGAGGCGGGACTAGGAGCTGTGACTCGACCCCTGCAACCACAATTAGGTGAGTACACACGCACGTACATACATGGAGCAAAGCAACGATGGGGGTAGTTGAATGATAGCTCTAGGCCTTTCGTGTTGCAATCAAGACATCATCAGGAGCTAGCAATGTTGCAGAAAAGAGGAGGATGTCCAAGCAAATACCTTCACGGGAAGCGTTTTTGCACGACTGAGGGAAGAGGGTAGCGGTAGAAGATAAGTGCCCCTGATGTACCAACCACTACCCAGTGCCCCAGACATATCAACCAGTACCCTGTTTCCAGTGCCCCAGACATACCAATCAGTACCAAGTACCCCAGACATACCAATCAGTACCAAGTACCCCAGACATACCAACTAGTACCCAATGCCCCAGACATACCAACCAGTACCCAGTGCCCCAGACATGCCAACTAGTACCCAGTGCCCCAGACATACCAACTAGTACCCAGTGCCCCAGACATACCAACCAGAACCCAGTGCCCCAGACATACCAACTAGTACCCAGTACCCAGTGCCCAAGATATACCAACCAGTACCCTGTGCTCAGTGCCCCAGACATACCAATCAGTACCAAGTACCCCAGACATACCAACTAGTACCCAATGCCCCAGACATACCAACCAGTACCCAGTGCCCCAGACATGCCAACTAGTACCCAGTGCCCCAGACATACCAACTAGTACCCAGTACCCAGTGCCCCAGACATACCAACCAGAACCCAGTGCCCCAGACATATCAACTAGTACCCAGTACCCAGTGCCCCAGACATACCAACTAGTACCCAGTACCCAGTGCCCAAGATATACCAACCAGTACCCTGTGCCCAGTGCCCCAGACATACCAATCAGTACCAAGTACCCCAGACATACCAACTAGTACCCAATGCCCCAGACATACCAACCAGTACCCAGTGCCCCAGACATACCAACCAGAACCCAGTGCCCCAGACATACCAACTAGTACCCAGTACCCAGTGCCCCAGACATACCAACTAGTACCCAGTAACCAGTGCCCAAGATATACCAACCAGTACCCTGTGCCCAGTGCCCCAGACATACCAATCAGTACCAAGTACCCCAGACATACCAACTAGTACCCAATGCCCCAGACATACCAACCAGTACCCAGTGCCCCAGACATGCCAACTAGTACCCAGTACCCCAGACATACCAACTAGTACCCAGTACCCAGTGCCCCAGACATACCAACCAGAACCCAGTGCCCCAGACATACCAACTAGTACCCAGTACACAGTGCCCCAGACATACCAACCAGTACCCAGTGCCCCAGACATACCAATCAGTATCCAGTGCCCTAGATATACCAACCAGTACCCAGTGCCTGGTGCCTGTAGAGTGAATTTTTTATAAGGCGTTAGAAGACAGCCAGCCCACAAGCACTGACGCTGCTGTGGTAACCTGACGAACCTAGCATTAGTGACCTGACAATTATGAAAAATCAGGTCAACTTCGATATGATGTAAAAGGCATTTTAAATATAGATATCTAGCAACTCTCTTAGGTAATTTTCCATACATTAGAAAACAGGTTCACCACCGACTCACGTAAAGGGGGAGACATTTGTAGTTTATCCAAAAGGAAGACGACCATAGTGTATCCCACAAGACTGTGAGGCAGACGCTGGTTGAACCATCAGAACCATGCCAGATAAAAGGCTCTAATTCAATTTCATTTGTATAGGAGTCCAGCTTTAAGTTATGCACTATAGCCTCCACTACAAAAAATCTAATTTGAAAACGCCACCACTATTATTATGTAATGAACGTTTATCATGTTTTATAATCGCCAAATGTACAATGTTCCGTTCAAGTGGAACATGGGACAATGACTTTAGCTTCCGGCCAATTTGCTGAGTTACTGCAGACTTTAATGTAGCTGAAATTCGCATTTGATTCTTGGGCTGTTCGTATCAAATATTTGTGTTGTGATATCCTAACATCTAGAGGTTTGCCAGTCTGTGTCACATAAGATAAGTTGCACCCACTGCAACCAATTCTATACACATCATCGACACAATGTTGTGGAGAATT
>NC_091296.1:76159181-76194181 GCF_038502225.1 Cherax quadricarinatus | reverse complement strand
GACATCTTTCCAACATGTTTCGTTTAGGACATGGTTTACCTAATCCCAATTGATGTTCTTGTTGTTGAAGTTGTATTTTGTGAAGACACCTTCACAGGTACATGCATTCTGCTAATCAGGACCCCTATGCATGTACGTCTGGACTTCGATTAGGTTGTGATTGGAATTAGTTGTTTTTGATATTCTTATGTCTCTTACCAGGTCCTCATTATTTGTGAAGATAAGGTCAAGTGTGTTTTCTAGTCTTGTTGGCTCCACTATCTGCTGGCTTAAGGTGTGTTTTTCGCAGAGACTTAGTAGCTCATGTGTGTGTGACCTTTCATCTGCGCTACCTCCGGGGATTGTTTCAGCTATAACATTATTTGCTACATTCTTCCATTTTGTGGTAGCATTAGCGTTGGTAACAGTAATGGTGGTGGCAGTTGTGGTGGTTGCAGTTGTGGTGGTTGCAGTAGTGGTGGTGGCAGTTGTGGTGGTTGCAGTAGTGGTGATGGCAGTTGTGGTGGTTGCAGTAGTGGTGGTGGCAATTGTGGTGGTTCCAGTAGTGGTGGTGGCAGTAGCGGTGGTGGCAGTATTCGTGGTAGCATTAGCGTTGGTAACAGTAGTGGTGGTGGCAGTATTCGTGGTAGCATTAGCGTTGGTAACAGTAGTGGTGGTGGCAGTAGTGGTGGTGGCAGTATTCGTGGTAGCATCATGCTGGCAACAGCAGTGGTGGCGGCAGCATTCGTGGCAGCACTAGCATGCTGGCAACAGCAGTGGTGGCAGCAGTGGTGGTACAGTATCCGCACAGTACGCGCTGGCAACAGCAGTGCTGCGCGGCAGTGGTGGTAAGGCAGTGGTGGTGGCAGCAGTGGCAGGCAGCAGTGCGGTGGCAGTGGTAGCAGCAGTGGTGCTCAAGGCAGTGGCGGCAGTAGCGGTGGGAAGCACAGCAGGTGGTGGCAGTCAGGCGGCTGCGGCAGTGGTGAAGCAGTAGTGTTGGTGGTAGATGCGGCAGTTTGAGCAGTGGCAGCAGCAGCGGTAGCTGTAGCAGTGGTCGCAGCAGCAGTGGTGGCAGCAGCAGTGGTGGCAGCAGCATTGGCGGCAACAGCAGTGGTGATGGCAGCATTGGTGGCAGCAGCAGTGGTGGCAGCAGTAGCGGTGGCAGCAGAAGCGGTGGCATTGCGGTAGCAGTATGCGGTGGCAGCATGGGTGGCAGCAGCAGTGGTGGCAGCAGCAGTGGTGGCAGCAGCGCTGGTGGCAGCACTGGTGGTAACAGCAGTGGTGGTGGCAGCATTGGTGACAGCAGCACCGGTGGCAGCAGTAGCGGTGGTGGCAGCATTGGTGGCAGCAGTGGCGGTGAGCAGCAATGGTGGCAGCAGAGTGCGGTGGCAGCATTGCGGCAACAGCAGTGCGGCAGCAGTGGCGGCAGCGGCAGTGGCAGCAGAAGGTGGTACAACATTGCGGCAGCAGTAGTGGTGGCAGCAGCGGTGCGAGCAAGTTATGGTGGTGGCGTGCACCGGCGGCAACAGCAGCGGCAGGCAGCATTGCGATAGCAGCACCGGTGGCAGCAGCATGGTGGTACAGCATTGGCGGCAAGCAGCAGTGGTGGCAGCAGGAAGTGCGGCAGCAGTAGTGGTGGAAGAGCAGTGGTGGCGGCAGCACTGGCGGCAACAGTAGTGGTGGTGGTGATTATGGATAGCAGCACTGCGGCAGCAGTAGCGGTGGCGGCAGCACCGGTAGCAGTGGCAGCAGCAGTGGTGGCAGCAGCAGCGGTGGTACAGCATTGGCGGCAAATTATGGCTGTAAGCAGAGCGGTGGCAGCAGGCGGCAGCAGCAGCGGTGGTACAGTACTGGCTGTTGGGCAGTGCTGGCAGCAGCAGTGCAGGCACGCTGGCGGTGGCGGCAGCATTGGTGGCAACAGCAGTGGTGGCAGCAGCATTGGCGGCAGCAGCACTGGCGGCAGCAGCAGCGATGGTAAGGTAGTGGCAGCAGCAGTGGTGGCATCAGCAGTGGCAGCAGCAGTGGTGGTGGCGCATTGGTGGCAACAGTAGCGGCGGTGGCAGCAGTGCGGCAGCAGTGGTGGCAGCAGCGGTGGTGGCATTGCAGCAGCAGTGGCGGCAGCAGCAGCGGTGCAGCAAGAGCTGGTGGCAGCACTGGTGGCAATGTTGTGCGGTAAGGCATTGGTAGCAGCACCGGTGCAGCAGCAGCGGTAGCAGTATTGGTGGTAGCAGTAGTGGTGGTAGCAGTAGTGGTGGTAGCAGTAGTGGTGGTGGCACTTGTGGTGGTTCCAGTAGTGGTGGTGGCAGTAGCGGTTGTGGCAGTATTCGTGGTAGCGTTAGCGTTGGTAACAGTAGTGGTGGTGACAGTTGTGGTGGTTGCAGTAGTGGTGGTGGCAGTAGCGGTGGTGACAGTATTCGTGGTAGCATTAGCGTTGGTAACAGTAGTGGTGGTGGCAGTATTCGTGGTAGCATTAGCAGAATAGTAGTGGTGGCGGACAGCATTCGTGGCAGCATCAGCGCCGTGTGCAACAGCAGTGGTGGTGGCAGTATTCGTGGTCGCAGTAGCGGTTGTATCAGTATTGGTGGTGGCAGTAGTGGTGGTGGCAGCATCTCGTGGCAGCATCAGCTGCTGGCAACAGCAGTGGTGGTACGGCAGTGGTGGTACAGTAGTGGTAGCCGGTAGCGTTGGTGGTAGCTGTGGCAGTTACAGCAGTGGCAGCAGCAGCATCGGTGGTAGCTGGTAGTAGTGGTCGGTGCGGCAGCGGTGGCAGGCAGTGGTGGCAGCAGCACGGGCGCAACAGCAGTGGTGTGGTGGCAGCATTGGTAGCCAGCAGTGGCAGCAGAGCGGTGAGGCATTGGTGGTAGCAGCAGTGGTGGCAGCAGTGGCGGCAGCGTTGTTGGCGGCGCAGCACTGGTGGCAGCAGCAGTGGTGGCAGCAGCAGTGGCGGCATCAGCAGTGGTGATGGCGGCATCGGTGGCAACAGCAGTGGTGGTGGCAGCAGTGGCAGCAGCAGTGGCAGCAGCAGTGGCTGTACAGCATTGGCGGCAACAGCAGTGGCTTGTGCAGCAGTGGCAGCAGTAGTGGTGGCAGCATGGCAGGCAGTATCATTGCAGCAGCAGCGTTGGCAGCAGCAGTGGCAGCAGCAGCGGTGGCAGCATTGCGGCAGCAGTAGTGGTGGCAGCAGCACGCGGCAGCAGCAGGTGGCACAGCAGGTGGCAGCAGTAGTGGTGGCAGCAGCAGTGGTGGCAGCAGGCAGTGGCGGCAGCAGCAGCGGCGGCAAGGCAGTGGCGGCAGCAGCGGTGGCGGCAGCATGCGGCAGCAGTAGCGGTGTTGCAGCGGTGGCATAAGTACTGGCGGCAGCAGCATTGGCAGCAGTGGCGGCAGCAGCAGTGGTGGCAGCAGCAGCGGCAGCAGCATTGGTGGCAGCGTAGCGGCAAGTAAGGCAGCGGTGGCCTGGCAGCATTGGCAGCAGCAGCGGTGGCAGCAGCATTGGTGGCAGCAGTGGTGGCAGCAGCAGTGGTGGCAGCAGTGGTGGCGGCAGCATTGCGGCAACAGCAGCGGTGGTACAGCAGTGGTGGCAGCAGTAGTGGTAGCAGCAGCGGTGCGGCATTGCGGCAGCAGCAGCGGCAGGCAGCAGGCAGCAGCGGTGTTACTAGCGGCAGCAAGTAGCGGTGGCAGCAGTAGTGGTGGCAGCAGCAGTGGTGGCAGCAGCAGTGGTGGCAGCAGCGGTGGTACAGCAGTGGTGGCAGCAGCAGCGGTGGCGGCAGCAGTGGTGTTATAGTGGCAGCAGCAGCTGCGGTACAGCATTGGTGGTAGCAGCATTGGTGGCAGCAGCAGTGGTGGCAGCAGCAGCGGTGGCAGAGCAGTAGCGGTGGCAGCAGCATTGCGGTAGCAGTAGTGGTGGCAGCAGCAGCGGTGGCAGCAGCATTGGTGGTGAAATATAGTGGTGCAGCAGAAGCGGTGGTGGGCAGCATTGGTGGCAGCTATACTGGTGTTAGCAGTGGTAAGTGTTGTTATGGCGGCAGCAGCAGCGGCGTGGCAGCTGTTACTGCGGCAGCAGCAGCGGCAAGCAGCAGCAGCGGCGGTCTGGCAGCATTGGCGCAGCTGTTAGCGGTGGCAGCATTGGTGGCATAAGAGCGGCGGCAGCAGCAGGCGGCGGCAGCATTGGTGGCAACAGCAGTGGCGGTGGCAGCAGTGGTGGCAGCAGCAGTGGCAGCGGTGGTAAGGCATTGGTGGTAGCAGTAGTGTGGCAGCAGAAGGTGGCAGCAGAAGTGCGGTGAAGTGCAGTGGCAGCAGTAGCGGTGGCAGCAGCAGTGGCGGTGAGTTGGTAGTGGTGGCAGCAGTGGGTGGCAGCAGCGGTGGTAAGGCAGCAGGTAGCAGTAGTGGTGGTGGCAGTATTGGTGGTAACAGTAGTGGTGGTGGCAGTAGTGGTGGTAGCAGTAGTGGTGGTAGCAGTAGTGGTGGTGGCAGTATTGGTGGTAACAGTAGTGGTGGTGGCAGTAGTGGTGGTAGCAGTAGTGGTGGTAGTTGTGGTAGTGGCAGTAGACAGTAGATCAGGATTGCTCAGTTGATTTTTGTGACCAAGGTAATTGGTTGTCCGGCGATGGTGATGCAGTGAGTGAGGGAGCTGGCAGGAAGGTGTGAGGGAGAGCTGCGAGAGGAAGAGGGGCGGTGGGGAGAGGGGTGAGAGAGAGAGAGGCGGTGGGGAGAGGGGTGAGAGAGAGAGAGGCGGTGGGGAGAGGGGTGAGAGAGAGAGAGGCGGTGGGGAGAGGGGTGAGAGGGAGAGAGGCGGTGGGGAGAGGGGTAAGAGGGAGAGAGGCGGTGGGGTGAGGGGTGAGAGGGAGAGAGGCGGTGGGGAGAGGGGTGAGAGGGAGAGAGGCGGTGGGGTGAGGTTTTAGAGTGAGAGAGGCGGTGGGGAGAGGGGTGAGAGGGAGAGAGGCGGTGGGGAGAGGGGTGAGAGAGAGAGAGGCGGTGGGGAGAGGGGTGAGAGGGAGAGAGGCGGTGGGGAGAGGGGTGAGAGAGAGAGAGGCGGTGGGGAGAGGGGTGAGAGGGAGAGAGGCGGTGGGGAGAGGGGTGAGAGAGAGAGAGGCGGTGGGGAGAGGGGTGAGAGGGAGAGAGGCGGTGGGGAGAGGGGTGAGAGGGAGAGAGGCGGTGGGGAGAGGGGTGAGAGAGAGAGGCGGTGGGGAGAGGGGTGAGAGGGAGAGAGGCGGTGGGGAGAGGGGTGAGAGAGAGAGAGAGTGGCGGTGGGGAGAGGGGTGAGAGAGAGGGAGAGAGGCGGTGGGGAGAGAGGTGAGAGGGAGAGAGGCGGTGGGGAGAGGGGTGAGAGAGAGAGAGGCGGTGGGGAGAGGGGTGAGAGGGAGAGAGGCGGTGGGGAGAGGGGTGAGAGAGAGAGAGAGAGGCGGTGGGGAGAGGGGTGAGAGAGAGGGAGAGAGGCGGTGGGGAGAGGGGTGAGAGGGAGATGATAAAAAAACATAAACAGCTGTATCCTGGTTGAAAACAAGTATATGTCTTCTGTGGCAGTATATGGCATTGTGTGGCAATGTGTGATA
Organism: Cherax quadricarinatus; assembly: GCF_038502225.1. Classification (NCBI taxonomy): domain Eukaryota; kingdom Metazoa; phylum Arthropoda; class Malacostraca; order Decapoda; family Parastacidae; genus Cherax; species Cherax quadricarinatus. The sequence goes on along the minus strand of NC_091296.1, from coordinate 76,188,653 downwards.
GTGTGAGGCAGTGTGTGGGGTAGTGTGTGGTAGTGTGTGGTAGTGTGTGGTAATGTGAAGTAGTGTGTGATAGTGTGAGGCAATGTGTGATACTGTGAGGCAGTGTGTGGCAGTGTGTGGTAGTGTGAGGCAGTGTGTGTGGTAGTGTGTGGTAGTGTGTGGTAATGTGAAGTAGTGTGTGATAGTGTGAGGCAGTGTGTGATAGTGTGAGGCAGTGTGTGATAGTGTGAGGCAGTGTGTGGTAGTGTGAGGCAGTGTGTGGCAGTGTGTGGTAGTGTGAGGCAGTGTGTGGTAGTGTGAAGCAGTGTGTGATAGTGTGAGGCAATGTGTGATACTGTGAGGCAGTGTGTGGCAGTGTGTGGTAGTGTGAGGCAGTGTGTGTGGTAGTGTGTGGTAGTGTGTGGTAGTGTGTGGTAGTGTGTGATAATGTGAAGTAGTGTGTGATAGTGTGAGGCAGTGTGTGATAGTGTGAGGCAGTGTGTGATAGTGTGAGACAGTGTGTGGTAGTGTGAGGCAGTGTGTGGCAGTGTGTGGTAGTGTGAAGCAGTGTGTGATAGTGTGAGGCAGTGTGTGATAGTGTGTGGTAGTGTGTGGCAGTGTGTGGTAGTGTGTGGTAATGTGAAGCAGTGTGTGATAGTGTGAGGCAATGTGTGATACTGTGAGGCAGTGTGTGGCAGTGTGTGGTAGTGTGAAGCAGTGCGTGGCAGTGTGTGGCAGTGCGTGGTAGTGTGAGGAAGTGTGTGGTAGTGTGAAGCAGTGTGTGATAGTGTGAGGCAGTGTGTGATAGTTTGAGGCAGTGTGTGGCAGTGTGTGGTACTGTGAGGCAGTGTGTGGTAGTGTGAGGCAGTGTGTGGTAGTGTGAGTCAGTGTGAGGAAGTGTGAGTCAGTGTTAGGCAGTGTGTGACAGTGTGTGGTAGTGTGAGGCAGTGTGTGTGGTAGTGTGAGGCAGTGTGTGATAGTGTGACTCAGTGTGTGATAGTGTGAGGCAGTGTGTGGCAGTGTGTGGTAGTGTGAGGCAGTGTGTGTGGTAGTGTGAGTCAGTGTGAGGCAGTGTGAGTCAGTGTGAGGCAGTGTGTGACAGTGTGTGGTAGTGTGAGACAGTGTGTGGCGGTGTGTGGCAGTGTGAGGCACGTTGTGGCAGTGTGTGGTAGTATGAGGAAGTGTGTGGTAGCGTGAGGCAGTGTGAGGCAGTGTGAGGCAGTGTGTGGTAGTGTGAGGTAGTGTGAGGCAGTGTGTGACAGTGTGTGGTAGTGTGAGGCAGTGTGTGGTAGTGTGAGGTGTGTGGTAGTGTGAGGCAGTGTGTGACAGTGTGTGGTAGTGTGAGCCAGTGTGTGGTAGTGTGAGGTGTGTGGTAGTGTGAGATGAGTGGTAGTGTGAGGCAATGTGAGCCAGTGTGTGGTAGTTTGAGGCAGTGTGTGGTAGTGTGAGGTAGTGTGGCAGTGTGTGGTAGTGTGAGACAGTGTGTGGCAATGTGTGGTAGTGTGTGGCAGTGAGTCGTAGTGTGAGGCAGGGTGTGGTAGTGTGAGGCAGTGTGTGGTAGTGTGAGACAGTGTGTGGAAGTGTGTGGCGGTGTTTGATAGTGTGAGGCAGTGTGTGGTAGTGTGTGGCAGTGTGTGGTAGTGTGAGACAGTGTGGTAGTGTGAGGCAGTGTGAGGTAGTGTGAGGCAGTGTGTGGCAGTGTGAAGCAGTGTGTGGTAGTGTGTGGCAGTGTGTGGTAGTGTGAGGAAGTGTGTGGTAGTGTGAGGCAGTGTGTTGTAGTGTGAGGCAGTGTGTGTTAGTGTGAGGCAGTGTGTGTGGTAGTGTGAGTCAGTGTGAGGCAGTGTGAATCAGTGTGAGACAGTGTGTGACAGTGTGTGGTAGTGTGAGGTAGTGTGTGTTAGTGTGAGGGAATGTGAGGCAGTGTGTGACAGTGTGTGGTAGTGTGAGGCAGTGTGTGGTAGTGTGAGTCAGTGTGAGGCAGTGTGAGTCAGTGTGAAGCAGTGTGTGACAGTGTGTGGTAGTGTGAGGTAGTGTGAGGGAGTGTGAGGCAGTGTGTGACAGTGTGTGGTAGTGTGAGACAGTGTGTGGTAGCGAGAGGCAGTGTGAGCAGTGTGAGGCAGTGTGTGGTAGTGTGAGGTAGTGTGAGGCAGTGTGTGACAGTATGTGGTAGCGTGAGGCAGTGTGGAGTAGTGTGAAGTGTGTGGTAGTGTGAGGCACTGTGTGACAGTGTGTGGTAGTGTGAGGTGTGTGGTCGTGTGAGGCAGTGTGAGGCAGTGTGTGGTAGTTTGAGGCAGTGTGTGGTAGTGTGAGGTAGTGTGTGGCAGTGTGTGGTAGTGTGAGACAGTGTGTGGCAGTGTGTGGTAGTGTGTGGCAGTGAGTCGTAGTGTGAGGCAGGGTGTGGTAGTGTGAGGCAGTGTGTGGTAGTGTGAGGCAGTGTGTGGTAATGTGAGGCAGTGTGAGGCAGTGTGTGGTAGTGTGTGTCAGTGTGTGGTAGTGTGAGGCAGTGTGAGGCAGTGTGTGGCAGTGTGTGGTAGTGTGAGACAGTGTGTGGCAGTGTGTGGTAATGTGTGGCAGTGAGTCGTAGTGTGAGGCAGGGTGTGGTAGTGTGAGGCAGTGTGTGGTAGTGTGAGGCAGTGTGTGGTAATGTGAGGCAGTGTGAGGCAGTGTGTGGTAGTGTGTGTCAGTGTGTGGTAGTGTGAGGCAGTGTGAGGCAGTGTGTGGCAGTGTGTGGTAGTGTGTGGTAGTGTGAGGCAGTGTGTGGTAGTGTCTGGTAGTGTGTGGTAGTGTGTGACAGTGTGTGGTAGTGTGTAGTAGTGTGAGGCAGTGTGTGGCAGTGTGAAGCAGTGTGTGGTAGTGTTTGGCAGTGTGTGGTAGTGTGAGGCAGTGTGTGGTAGTGTGAAGCAGTGTGTGGTAGTGTGTGGCAATGTGTGGTAGTGTGTGGTAGTGTGAGGCAGAATGTGGTAGTGTGTGGTAGTGTTTGGCAGTGTGTGGTAGTGTGTGGCAGTGTGTGGTAGAATGTAGTAGTGTGAGGCAGTGTGTGATAGTGTTTGGCAGTGTGTGGTAGTGTGAGGCAGTGTGTGGTAGTGTGTGGCAGTATGCGGTAGTGTGAGGCAGTGTGAGGCAGTGTGTGGTAGTGTTTGGCAGTGTGTGGTAGTGTGAGACAGTGTGAGGCAGTGTGTGGTAGTGTGAGGCAGTGTGTGGTAGTGTGTGGTAGTGTGTGGTAGTGTGTGACAGTGTGTGGTAGTGTGTGGCAGTGTGTGGTAGTGTGAGGCAGTATGAGGCAGTGTGTGGTAGTGTGAGGCAGTGTGTGGTAGTGTGAAGCAGTGTTTGGTAGTGTGTGGCAGTGTGTGGTAGTGTGAGGCAGTGTGTGGTAGTGTTTGGCAGTGTGTGGCAGTATGTGGTAGTGTGTGGTAGTGTTAGGCAGTGTGTGGTAGTGTTTGGCAGTGTGTGGTAGTGTGAGGCAGTGTGAGGCATTGTGTGGTAGTGTTTGGCAGTGTGTGGTAGTGTGAGACAGTTTGAGGCAGTGTGTGGTAGTGTGAGGCAGTGTGTGGTAGCGTGTGGCAGTGTGTGGTAGTGTGAGGCAGTGTGTGGTAGTGTGTGGGAGTGTGTGGAAGTGCGTGGCAGTATGTGGTAGTGTGTGGTAGTGTGAGGCAGTGTGAGGCAGTGTGTGGTAGTGTGTGGGAGTGTGTGGAAGTGCGTGGCAGTATGTGGTAGTGTGTGGTAGTATGTGGTAGTGTGTGGTAGTATGTGGTAGTGTGAGGCAGTGTGTGGTAGTGTGTGGGAGTGTGTGGAAGTGCGTGGCAGTATGTGGTAGTGTGTGGTAGTGTGAGGCAGTGTGAGGCAGTGTGTGGTAGTGTGTGGTAGTGTGTGTCAGTGTTGGCAGTGTGTGGCAGTGTGTGTTTATTAAAGAAACACATAACCATCCTGTGGATGGTAAGACAGAGAATACGGATAAACGAGAGACCTGGGAATTAGGCCTCAAGAGCCATCAGTATAACATTTGGATTTATTTCTAAATTTAGTGAAATATGGATGGAAAAAATGAAGAATGGATTTCTTCTGCTTATTCCTCTCTCTCTCTCCCTCTCCCATCTCTCTCCCTCTCCCATCTCTCTCCCTCTCCCATCTCTCCCCCTCTCCCATCTCTCTCCCTCTCCCATCTCTCTCCCTCTCCCATCTCTCTCCCTCTCCCATCTCTCCCCCTCTCCCATCTCTCTCCCTCTCCCATCTCTCTCTCCCTCTCCCATCTCTCTCCCTCTCCCATCTCTCTTCCTCTTCCATCTCTCTCCCTCTCCCATCTCTCTCACTCTCCCATCTCTCTCCCTCTCCCATCTCTCTCCCTCTCCCATCTCTCTCCCTCTCCCATCTCTCTCCCTCTCCCATCTCTCTTCCTCTTCCATCTCTCTCCCTCTCCCATCTCTCTCACTCTCCCATCTCTCTCCCTCTCCCATCTCTCTCCCTCTCCCATCTCTCTCCCTCTCCCATCTCTCTCCCTCTCCCATCTCTCTCCCTCTCCCATCTCTCTCCCTCGCCCTTCTTTCGCTCGCTCTCCAATCTCTCTCCCTCTCCCATCTCTCTCCCTCTTCCATCTCTCTCCCTCTTCCGTCTCTCTCCCTCTCCCATCTCTCTCCCTCTCCCATCTCTCTCCCTTTCCCATCTCTCTCTCCCTCTCGCATCTCTCTCTCCCTCTCTCATCTCTCTCTCCGTCTCCCATCTCTCTCCCTCTCCAATCTCTCTACCTCTCTCATCTCTCTCCCTCTCCCTGTCCCATCTCTCTCCCTCTTCCATCTCTCTCTCTCCCTCTACCAGCTCTCTCCCTCTCCCATCTCTCTCCCTCTCACATCTCTCTCCCTCTCCCATCTCTCACTCCCTCTCCCATCTCTCTCCCTCTCCCATCTCTCTCCCTCTCTCATCTCTCTCCCTTCTCACTCATCCCCTCCCCTCTTCCATGCCTCCCTTCTTCCATTCCTTCTCGCAGTTCCCCTTCCAGCCGTTAACTCCTTTTTCACCTCTTTTCCCTTTTATCTCTCGACCTCTCCACCCCAGCACCCTCTCCACCCCAGTACCCTCTCCACCCCAGTACCCTCTCCACCCCAGTACCCTCTCCACCCCAGTACCCTCTCCACCCCAGCACCCTCTCCACCCCAGTACCCTCTCCACCCCAGTACCCTCTCCACCCCAGTACCCTCTCCACCCCAGTACCCTCTCCACCCCAGCACCCTCTCCACCCAAGTACCCTCTCCTCCCCAGTACCCTCTCCACCCCAGTACCCTCTCCACCCCAGCACCCTCTCCACCCCAGTACCCTCTCCACCCCAGTACCCTCTCCACCCCAGTACCCTCTCCACCCCAGCACCCTCTCCACCCCAGTACCCTCTCCACCCCAGTACCCTCTCCACCCCAGTACCCTCTCCACCCCAGCACCCTCTCCACCCCAGTACCCTCTCCACCCCAGTACCCTCTCCACCCCAGTACCCTCTCCACCCCAGTACCCTCTCCACCCCAGCACCCTCTCCACCCCAGTACCCTCTCCACCCCAGTACCCTCTCCACCCCAGTACCCTCTCCACCCCAGTACCCTCTCCACCCCAATACCCTCTCCACCCCAGTACCCTCTCCACCCCAGTACCCTCTCCACCCCAGTACCCTCTCCACCCCAGTACCCTCTCCACCCCACTACCCTCTCCACCCCAGTACCCTCTCCACCCCAGTACCCTCTCCACCCCAGTACCCTCTCCACCCCAGTACCCTCTCCACCCCAATACCCTCTTTACCCCAGTACCCTCTCTACCCCAGTACCCTCTCTACCCCAGTACCCTCTCCACCCTAGTATCCTCTCCACCCCAGTACCCTCTCTACCCGAGTACCCTCTCCACCCCAGTACCCTCTCCACCCCAGTATCCTCTCCACTCCAGTACCCTCTCCACCCCAGTACCCTCTCCACCCCAGTACCCTCTCCACCCCAGTACCCTCTCTTCCCCAGTACCCTCTCCACCCCAGTACCCTCTCCACCCCAGTACCCTCTCCACCCCAGTACCCTCTCCACCCCAGTACGCTCTCCACCCCAGTACCCTCTCCACCCCAGTACCCTCTCCACCCCAGTACCCTCTCTACCCCAGTACCCTCTCTACCCCAGTACCCTCTCCACCCCAGTACCCTATCCTCTCCAGTACCCTCTCCAACCCAGTGCCCTCCATACCCTAGTACCCTCCCCTACCCCAGTACCCTCTCCACCCCAGTACCCTCTCCATCCCAGTACCTTCTTCACCCCAGTACCCTCTCCACACCAGTACCCTGTCCACCCCAGTACCCTGTCCACCCCAGTACCCTCTCCACCCTAGTACCCTCCCCTACCCCAGTACCCTCTCCACCTCAGCACCCTCTCCACCCAAGTACCCTCCCTGCCCTAGTACCCTCCCCTACCCTAGTACCCTTTCCACCCCAGTACCCTCTCCACCCAAGTACCCTCTCCACACCAGTACCCTGTCCACCCCAGTCCCCTCTCCACCCCAGTACCCTCTCCACCGAAGTACCCTCCCATACCCCAGTACCCTCCCCAACTCAATACCCTCCAAACCTCAGTACCCTCCCCCACTCCAGTACCATCTCCCACCCTAGAACCCTCCCCAGTAGTCTCCCCATCCCAGTACTGGACTGGTAACGTGATCACAGGAAGGAAAGTGACCAGTGCTTTGGTTCATGTCTAGCCATTATATAGAAAGTGAGGAGAGGGAAGGGAGGGAAGTAGTGGTGAGACGGAGGGAGGGAGGGAAGAGTGGGTGGAAGAGAGATTAAAGTGGGTGGGAGAGGGAGAAGGGTGGGGAGAGAATAGTGGGGAGAGAGAGAAGAGTGGGCGGTAGATAGAGACGAGTGGGTGGGAGAGTGGGAGGGGATCAGACAAAGGAGAGAAAGTAAAGGTCGGAAAGAGGGGAAAAGGGACTAAAGAGGGGAAATAAAGAGGGGGCGAGAAACAGAGAGGGAAGAATATAAGTAGAGTGAGTGAGAATGACACACAAGGAATAAATTACATGAGGGAGCGTGAGGGAGGAAATAATGAGGGAGGAAGAGCAGGAAGAAAGAGGGAGGAGATAGGTAGAATAAATGATTTAAAGAAGAAAAGAATAATTATGGGAGGAGAGGAAAGGAAGAGAAAGAATGTGAGGGAGAGGAGCAGCCTCCCCATTAGAGATGGGGAGGAGTGGGGCGCCCTGAAACATGGGAGACCATGTTCCTTCATAATGGGGGAGGGGGGAGGTTTTTTGTGGCGTTGCCTCACTCTCTCCATCACTCTCACTTTCTCTCCATCACGCTCTCTCCTTCACATTCTCCCCAGCATCCCTTCTACCTCACACTCTCTCCGCCAACCTCTCTCTCTCTCTCACAACCACCCTCAACACTCCCCCACTTTCTCCATCATCCTCTCTCTCTCACTCACTTTCTCTCCCTCACCCTCTCCCCTTCACCCTCTCCGCATCACTCTTCCTCTCCTTCACCCCTCTTCACTCCCTCTTCCTTTCCATTACCTAGCCCTCCCCTCTCTTCCTCTCCATCACTCTCCCCTCCCTCCCCTCCCTCCCCTCCCTCACACAGAACAATCCACAGGTCTAACTGAAATAATTCCAACGCAATAATTCAGAAACATAATTCAGGATCGCACAATTCCCAGAGAACAATATCCGGGAACATGATTTATCTCCCGTTGTAAACAGTAACAACGGCCGTTCCTAAAAGTCTACTACAGACTGTTGTTTTTGTGTCCCCTACAATACCGCCACGCTGGAATTGTACACGAGAATATATGATTTAAGTTGTATAAATCGCTAAATCCGCTGTAGGTCATCCGATATATATATACATCGGGTGTATGTCTCGGTGTATATACACTGACAGGTGTATGTTTCTCAGCGTATATGCACTGACAGGCGTATGTTTCTCAGTGTATATACACTGACAGGTGTATGTTTCTCAGTGTGTAAACACTGACAGGTGTATGTTTCTCAGTGTATATACACTGACAGGTGTATGTTTCTCAGTGAATATACACTGACAGGTGTATGTTTCTCAGTGTATATACACTGACAAGTGTATGTCTCTCAGTGTATATACACTGACAGGTGTATGTCTCTCAGTGAATATACACTGACAGGTGTATGTTTCTCAGTGTATATTGTCATGTAGGGGGGTAATGATTGAATAGGATATAAGTGGGAAATATGGGAGTAAGGGATTATGTAGGCAGGGGAGAGGCAGGCGAGGTGGTAGGAGTGAGATGATTAGCGGAGGTAGGTAGGTAATGACAGGTCAGTGGTGACCACCACGACACTCTCATTAACTCTACACTACTCACTAACATATGCCTCGCCCATTCTTCACTCATATAAACATAATAAAATATAAGAAAAAGAATAAATAACGGTGGGCAGTGAATATTACTATTCTACTCAAACACAGTTTATTATTAAGTCCTTGTACAATAATATATTTGGGAACAGGAGTACATCATTGGTTTAGATAAATGGGATGGTATGTATAAGCAGTGAGACAGGGAACACAATCAACTTGACCAAAATGAATATAACTTATCATATAGCACAGAGGACAGTTCACTACAGGAACTAAGCCCCAGGTCCCAAGACCTACACAGCACGAGTACTGCGCCAAGCCAGTACTCTGCCCACTGCCTCCAACAGTCTCCTCCAGAGACTTCAGCAGCCTTCTCCCGAGCCCTGCACCCCAGCAGCAGCTCCGCTCGAAGTCTCTGCTCAGGAGCTCTGCACCCCAGCAGCAGCTCCGCTCGAATCTCCTGATCATGCTCTTCCTTGGGCTTTTATGGTGGTCCAAGCACCCTCCACAACCACGTGTACGACCTGACGCCTAGGTCTGATGCCGTCAAGAACAAAAGACCTCAGACGTGGGCGTGGCTGACAGACGTTTGCCAAGGCAAGGTGTGACCATATAATTGGTTAAATTAGGTCTCCCCAGAGACCTCACAAGCCCAGCTGGACTACATCACATCCCCCTTTCTCCCCCAGTTTAAAATATCTGAGAACTAGGACAATTTGTCCTAGTTATTAGACTATTTTAATCTTAACCCCTTAATTCTATTACAATACAAAGACAAAATTATACATAATACAAAATTATTCAATTACATATATTTCCCTCACCTCCTCAACTACCACAAGGCAGCATAATCAGTACACCTGGCAGTTGGCCAGCATAATAGTCGCTCTCTGGTGCAAAGCCTCCTTACCCGTCATTTCTCCTTAAACCTAAATATCGGGCTCCAGTGCCTTCCCTACTTCTACTAGAAATGCACTAGCCAATGCTAGTCACCCTCGCACATTGACCATTGGGTCAAACCTCTCTAGGCTTCTATGGCGTGGAAAAATGCTCCAACGGGTTGCATTCTTTCAAGTAACTGCAACTGGACCACTTCACGACCACCAAGGTCGCATTTTCAGCACACTTCACATGCACACTACAACATCTGAAAATCGAGACAGGGCAGGCATCGCAGCTAAGACCCTCCATTATCCTATGCCACTACTAGGATTCACTGACAGGTATATGTCTCTCAGTGTATGTACACTGACAGGTGTATGTCTCTCAGTGTATGTACACTGACAGGTGTATGTCTCTCAATGTATATACACTGACAGGTGTATGTCTCTCAGTGTATATACACTGACAGGTGTATGTCTCTCAGTGTATATACACTGACAGGTGTATGTCTCTCAGTGTATATACACTGACAGTTTATTACTTTATATATTAAAGTATTTTAGTCTGGAGTTGAACAGGTGACACGCAGTCTTAATGACCCTCGTGCAGTAGGTAGGTTTCAAACCTAACCAACAAACCAGGTTTAAACCTCATTAGCCTGTAACCACTGAATGTACCCTAAGTACTAGGAAGAGTAAGTGTTAGGGAAGTAGGTGCTAAAGGAAGTAGGAGCTAGGTAATAGCTGTTCAGGAAAGAGTAGGTGCTAGAGGGATTAGGTGCTAGAAGATGCTGGGATAAAAGGTGCTAGGGGAAGTTGGTGAAATAGGTTCCAGGGGGAGTGGGTGCTGGTGGAGTGGGTGCTGGTGGAGTGGGTGCTGGTTGAGTGGGTGTTGGTGGAGTGGGTGGTGGAGTGGGTGCTGGTGTAATGGATGCTGGTGGAGTGGGTGTTGGTGGAGTGGGTGCTGATGGAGTGAGTGATGAGAGTTGGTGTTGGGGTGGGTGCTGGACTGGGAGGATGGAGTGGGTGGTGGAGTGGGTGGTGGAGTGGGTGGTGGAGTGGGTGGTGAAGTGGGTGCTGGTACAGTAGATGGTGGAGTGGGTGCTGGAGTATGTAGTGAAGTGGGTGTTGGAGTGGGTGCTGGTAGACTGGGTGGTGGAGTGAATAGTGGTGGTTGGTAGAGTGCGTGCTGGTAGTGGGTGGTGGAATGGGTGCTGAAGTGGGTGGTGGAGTGGCTGCTGGTAGAGTGGGTGCTGGAGTGGGTGGTGAAGTGGGTGGTGAAGTGGGTGTTGGAGTAGGTGCTGGTGAAGTGGGTGGTGGAGTAGGTGGTAGAGTGGGTAGTGGAGTTTGAGCTGGTAGAGTAGATGGTGGAGTTGGTCCTGGACTGAGTGGTAGAGTGGGTGGTGGAGTGGGTGCTGGTAGAGTGAGTGTGGAGTGGGTGGTGGAGTGGGTGGTGGAGTGGTTGGTGGAGTGGGTGGTGGAGTGTGTGGTGAAGTGGGTGGTGGAATGGGTGGTGGAGTGGGTGTTGGTAGAGTGGGTACTGGGGTGGGTGCTGGTAGAGTAGATGGTGGAAAGGGTGGTGGACTGGTAGAATGAGCGTGGGGGTGGGTAGTGGAGTGGGTGCTGGTGGAGTGGGTGCTGGCAGAGTGGGTGCTGGTGGAATGGGTGCTTTAGCGGGTGCTGGAGTTGGTGCGGGTGGAGTGGATGTTATAGTAGGTGCTGGTGGAGTGCTTGCTGGATTGGGTGGTGGAGTGGGTGCTGGAGTGGGTGCTGGTGAAGTGGGTGGAGTGGGTGCTGGTGGAGTGGGTGGAGTGGCTGGTGGGCTGAGTGGAGTGGGTGCTGGAGTAGGTGTTGGAGTAGGTGCTAGTGGAGTGGGTGCTCGAGGAGTGGGTGCTGGTGGAGTGGGTGCTGGTAGAGTAGGTGGTGGAGTGGGTGCTGGTAGAGTGGGTGCTGGTGGAATGGGTGCTTTAGTGGGTGCTGGAGTTGGTGCTGGTGGAGTGGATGCTGGAGTGGGTGCTGGTGGAGTGCTTGCTGGGGTGGGTGGTGGAGTGGGTGCCGGGGTAGATGCTGGAGTGGGTGATGGAGTGGGTGCTGGGGTGGGTACTGGTGAAGTGGGTGGAGTGGCTGGTAGACTGAATGGAGTGGGCGCTGGAGTAGGTGGAGTAGGTGCTAGTGGAGTGGGTGCTCGAGGAGTGGGTGCTGGTGGAGTGGGTGGAGTGGCTGGTGGACTGAGTGGAGTGGGTGCTGGTGGAGTGGGTGCTGGAGTGCGTGCTGCAGTGGGTACTGGTGGAGTGGGTGCTGGAGTACGTGCTGGAGTGGGTACTGGTGGAGTGGGTGCTAGAGTGGGCGCTGGTGGAGTGTGTAAAGTGGATGCTGGAGTGGGTGTTGGTGGGGTGGGTGGAGTGAGTGGAGTGGATAGTGGAATGGTTGGTGGAGTTGATGGCGGAGTGGGTGCTGGAGTGGGGCCAAGTTGGACAACTTACAGGAACACTCTAACACGTGACTAGAAGCCACAATGTTCCAGTCAATACACCTGCTGGAAACCCCCAACACTGCAGTCAATACACCTGCTGGAAACCCCGCAACACTGCAGTCAATACACCTGCTGGAAACCCCAACACTGCAGTCAATACACCTGCTGTAAACCCCAACACTGCAGTCAATACACCTGCTGGAAACCCCCCAACACTGCAGGCAATACACATGCTGGAAACCCCCAACACTGCAGTCAATACACCTGCTGGAAACCCCCAACACTGCAGCCAATACACCTGCTGAAAACCCCAAACACTGCAGTCAATACACCTGCTGGAAACCCCCAACACTGCAGTCAATACACCTGCTGGAAACCCCCAACACTGCAGTCAATACATCTGCTGTAAACCCTAACACTGCAGTCAATACACCTGCTGGAAACCCCCCAACACTGCAGGCAATACACCTGCTGGAAACCCCCCAACACTGCAGTCAATACAGTCAATACACCTGTAAACTGCAGTCAAACACCCTGGAAACCCCCCAATGCAGGCTGCTGGAGCAGTCAATACACCTGCTGGAAACCCCAATCACTGCAGTCAATACACCTGCTGGAAACCTCCAACACTGCAGGCAATACACCTGCTGGAAATCCCCCAACACTGCAGTCAATACACCTGCTGGAAACCTCAAACACCACAGTCAATACACCTGCTGGAAACCCCAAACACTGCAGTCAATACACCTGCTGGAAACTCCCAACACTGCAGTCAATACACCTGCTGTAAACCCTAACACTGCAGTCAATACACCTGCTGGAAACCCCCAACACTGCAGACAATACACCTGCTGGAAACCCCCCAACACTGGAGCCAATACACCTACTGGAAGCCCCCAACACTGCAGCCAATATACCTGCTGGAAACCCCAATCACTGCAGTCAATACACCTGCTGGAAACCCCCAACACTGCGGGCAATATACCTGCTGGAAATCCCCCAACACTGCAGTCAATACACCTGCTGGAAACCCCAAACACCGCAGTCAATACACCTGCTGGAAACCCCAAACACTGCAGTCAATACACCTGCTGAAAACTCCCAACACTGCAGTCAATACACCTGCTGGAAACTCCCAACACTGCAGTCAATACACCTGCTGGAAACCTCCAGCGCTCGCCTCCAACAAGCTTCCCCAACTCTCCAAACAAGCTTTAAAGTAAGCTGTGGAAAGCCTTAAGGGGCTTGGAAATAATATCTCGTTTTGGTCTGAAAGTTGGTCCTGAAAGTTCGAGTATGTGGTCAGACTTACCTTGCTGGAAGCCTTCAAGGTTTCGGCAACTGGCTGTTGCCGTTGCTCGTTCCAGCAAGTCCCAAAAGTGATATTAAATCCTCCTCCTCTGGAAGCCTTCACAGAAAACGGAAAATGATGCCGTGGTTGTCTGCAGCATTCTGCTGCATGCTGCTGCATGCTGCAGATTCTGTTTTTTAATCATTGCTAAGAAGAATTTATCCTGGCTTATTAAATACTTTAGATTCCAGTTTTATTCACTGCTAAGAATTGATGCCGGTCTGTGGAATGCCTCTAGTTTGAGTCAGTGTTGAAAGCGCTAAACGCTAACGGGAATTATTAACTGTAACCCTTAAAACTTTTGGATGTGAATCAGACACCTTCTGCTACTGTGACCTGGTGAATAATAAGAGAATATAATAATATTCTCCTAGAATTTGCAGCTAGAATTCCTAGAGGGAGCCTTGAGGTCATAGCCGCTATAATGTAAAGGTTGTGTTTGAGGTCACTAAGGAGGGGCCAGGAGCTAGATGGTTAGAGGCTCTTGCCTGCAGCCTATCCTGGATCCTGCTGCTACCTGGAGGGTGTTCCAGGGGTCAGCGCCCCTGCGGCCCAGTCCTTGACCAGCCCTCCCGGTGGATCAGGGCCTGATCTACCAGACAGTTACTGCTGGCAACAGGCTGGAAGTCATAACCACAACACTGTTATTTCATCAAGTGACGAACACTCTTGAACAGAGTGAAAAAAAATAACTGAGCGGTCAATACTTAGTGGGAAAAAAATCGATGGCAAAATAGAATTTGAAAAATATGGCAGCATGGAATAAGGCAGCATGGAATAAGGCAGCATGGAATAAGGCAGCATGGAATAAGGCAGCATGGAATAAGACTGCATGGAATAAGGCAGCATGGAATAAGACTGCATGGAATAAGGCAGCATGGAATAAGGCAGCATGGAATAAGGCAGCATGGAATAAGGCAGCATGGAATAAGACAGCATGGAATAAGACAGCATGGAATAAGGCAGCATGGAATAAGGCAGCATGGAATAAGGCAGCATGGAATAAGGCTGCATGGAATAAGGCAGCATGGAATAAGGCAGCATGGAATAAGACTGCATGGAATAAGGCTGCATGGAATAAGGCAGCATAGAATAAGGCTGCATGGAATAAGGCAGCATGGAATAAGGCAGCATGGAATAAGGCAGCATGGAATAAGGCAGCATGGAATAAGGCTGCATGGAATAAGGCAGCATGGAATAAGGCAGCATGGAATAAGACTGCATGGAATAAGGCTGCATGGAATAAGGCAGCATGGAATAAGGCTGCATGGAATAAGGCAGCATGGAATAAGGCAGCATGGAATAAGACTGCATGGAATAAGGCTGCATGGAATAAGGCTGCATGGAATAAGGCTGCATGGAATAAGGCTGCATGGAATAAGGCTGCATGGAATAAGGCTGCATGGAATAAGGCAGCATGGAATAAGGCAGCATGGAATAAGGCAGCATGGAATAAGGCAGCATGGAATAAGGCAGCATGGAATAAGGCAGCATGGAATAAGGCTGCATGGAATAAGGCTGCATGGAATAAGGCTGCATGGAATAAGGCTGCATGGAATAAGGCTGCATGGAATAAGGCTGCATGGAATAAGGCTGCATGGAATAAGGCTGCATGGAATAAGGCTGCATGGAATAAGGCAGCATGGAATAAGGCAGCATGGAATAAGGCTGCATGGAATAAGGCTGCATGGAATAAGGCTGCATGGAATAAGGCTGCATGGAATAAGGCTGCATGGAATAAGGCTGCATGGAATAAGGCTGCATGGAATAAGGCAGCATGGAATAAGGCTGCATGGAATAAGGCAGCATGGAATAAGGCAGCATGGAATAAGGCTGCATGGAATAAGGCAGCATGGAATAAGGCAGCATGGAATAAGGCAGCATGGAATAAGGCAGCATGGAATAAGGCAGCATGGAATAAGGCAGCATGGAATAAGGCAGCATGGAATAAGGCAGCATGGAATAAGGCAGCATGGAATAAGACTGCATGGAATAAGGCTGCATGGAATAAGGCAGCATGGAATAAGACTGCATGGAATAAGGCAGCATGGAATAAGGCAGCATGGAATAAGACTGCATGGAATAAGGCAGGAATAAGGCATGGAATAAGGCAGCATGGAATAAGACTGCATGGAATAAGGCAGCATGGAATAAGGCTGCATGGAATAAGACAGCATGGAATAAGGCAGCATGGAATAAGACAGCATGGAATAAGGCAGCATGGAATAAGGCTGCATGGAATAAGGCAGCATGGAATAAGGCTGCATGGAATAAGGCTGCATGGAATAAGGCAGCATGGAATAAGGCAGCATGGAATAAGGCAGCATGGAATAAGGCTGCATGGAATAAGGCAGCATGGAATAAGGCAGCATGGAATAAGGCTGCATGGAATAAGGCTGCATGGAATAAGGCAGCATGGAATAAGGCAGCATGGAATAAGGCTGCATGGAATAAGGCTGCATGGAATAAGGCAGCATGGAATAAGTCTGTATGGAATAAGGCAGCATGGAATAAGGCAGCATGGAATAAGGCAGCATGGAATAAGGCTGCATGGAATAAGACTGCATGGAATAAGGCAGCATGGAATAAGGCAGCATCTAATAAGGCTGCATGGAATAAGGCAGCATGGAATAAGGCAGCATGGAATAAGGCTGCATGGAATAAGGCTGCATGGAATAAGGCAGCATGGAATAAGGCTGCATGGAATAAGGCAGCATGGAATAAGGCTGCATGGAATAAGGCAGCATGGAATAAGGCAGCATGGAATAAGGCAGCATGGAATAAGGCTGCATGGAATAAGGCAGCATGGAATAATGCTGGATGGAATAAGGCACCTTGGAATAAGGCTGCATGGAATAAGACAGCATGGAATAAGGCAGCATGGAATAAGGCAGCATGGAATAAGGCAGCATGGAATAAGGCAGCATGGAATAAGGCAGCATGGAATAAGGCAGCATGGAATAAGACAGCATGGACTAAGGCAGCATTGAATAAGGCAGTTTTGATTACGGCAGCATGGAATAAGGCAGCATGGAATAAGGCAGCATGGAATAAGGCTGCATGGAATAAGGCTGCATGGAATAAGGCTGCATGGAATAAGGCTGCATGGAATAAGGCTGCATGGAATAAGGCTGCATGGAATAAGGCAGCATGGAATAAGGCTGCATGGAATAAGGCTGCATGGAATAAGGCAGCATGGAATAAGGCTGTATGGAATAAGGCAGCATGGAATAAGGCTGCATGGAATAAGGCTGCATGGAATAAGACTGCATGGAATAAGGCTGCATGGAATAAGACTGCATGGAATAAGGCAGCATGGAATAAGGCAGCATGGAATAAGGCTGCATGGAATAAGGCAGCATGGAATAAGGCTGCATGGAATAAGGCTGCATGGAATAAGACTGCATGGAATAAGGCAGCATGGAATAAGGCAGCATGGAATAAGGCTGCATGGAATAAGGCAGCATGGAATAAGGCAGCATTGAATAAGGCAGCATGGAATAAGGCAGCATGGAATAAGGCTGCATGGAATAAGGCAGCATGGAATAAGGCAGCATGGAATAAGTCTGCAGGGAATAAGGCATGCAGCA
This sequence comes from Cherax quadricarinatus, assembly GCF_038502225.1. Taxonomy (NCBI): domain Eukaryota; kingdom Metazoa; phylum Arthropoda; class Malacostraca; order Decapoda; family Parastacidae; genus Cherax; species Cherax quadricarinatus. Next base: position 76,172,038 of record NC_091296.1, on the reverse strand, counting down.
TGGAATAAGACAGCATGGAATAAGGCATGCTGCATGGAATAAGGCAGCATGGAATAAGGCAGCATGGGCAATAATAAGGCAGCATGGAATAAGGCAGCATGGAATAAGGCAGCATGGAATAAGGCTGCATGGAATAAGGCAGCATGGAATAAGGCAGCATGGAATAAGGCAGCATGGAATAAGGCAGCATGGAATAAGGCAGCATGGAATAAGGCAGCATGGAATAAGACAGCATGGAATAAGGCAGCATGGAATAAGGCAGCATGGAATAAGGCAGCATGGAATAAGGCAGCATGGAATAAGGCTGCATGGAATAAGGCAGCATGGAATAAGGCAGCATGGAATAAGGCAGCATGGAATAAGGCAGCATGGAATAAGGCTGCATGGAATAAGTCTGAATGGAATAAGGCAGCATGGAATAAGACATGGAATAAGGCATGGAATAAGACAGCATGGAATAAGGCAGCATGCATGGAATAAGGCAGCATGGAATAAGGCAGCAGCATGGAATAAGGCAGCATGGAATAAGACAGCATGGAATAAGACAGCATGGAATAAGGCAGCATGGAATAAGACAGCATGGAATAAGGCAGCATGGAATAAGACAGCATGGAATAAGGCAGCATGGAATAAGACAGCATGGAATAAGACAGCATGGAATAAGGCAGCATGGAATAAGACAGCATGGAATAAGACAGCATGGAATAAGGCAGCATGGAATAAGACAGCATGGAATAAGGCAGCATGGAATAAGACAGCATGGAATAAGACAGCATGGAATAAGACAGCATGGAATAAGACAGCATGGAATAAGACAGCATGGAATAAGGCAGCATGGAATAAGACAGCATGGAATAAGGCAGCATGGAATAAGACAGCATGGAATAAGACAGCATGGAATAAGACAGCATGGAATAAGGCAGCATGGAATAAGACAGCATGGAATAAGACAGCATGGAATAAGACAGCATGGAATAAGACAGCATGGAATAAGACAGCATGGAATAAGACAGCATGGAATAAGACAGCATGGAATAAGACAGCATGGAATAAGACAGCATGGAATAAGACAGCATGGAATAAGGCAGCATGGAATAAGACAGCATGGAATAAGACAGCATGGAATAAGACAGCATGGAATAAGACAGCATGGAATAAGACAGCATGGAATAAGACAGCATGGAATAAGACAGCATGGAATAAGGCAGCATGGAATAAGACAGCATGGAATAAGACAGCATGGAATAAGACAGCATGGAATAAGACAGCATGGAATAAGACAGCATGGAATAAGACAGCATGGAATAAGACAGCATGGAATAAGACAGCATGGAATAAGACAGCATGGAATAAGGCAGCAGTACAAGCGTTAAGCTTATGCTGCTGCCTTATTCCATGTGATAAGTGCTTAAAATGGTATAAAAATACCGTCAAGTTGATGAACAAGACACAGTAAACAGACCCAAATGTTGAACATATGTCTAACTTTTATGGTAATTATTGTTAGAAAGTTAACGTAGAGGTATCGTAAAATATGGAGGCCCACTACTGTGAAAAACTGAATTTACCTATGGCTATTTTGTGTTATGTGTTGTATATATTCTTACTGATAATGTATGTATACATGTATTTTTGTGAGGTTGAGTTTGTCTGTCCTTCCTGGTAATGTTACCTCAGTACTGACCACTTATTTAATATTTTGTGCAGTTGAGGGAGTATGTGAGGGCTTAGGGAGATTATCTTACACCTTTACCTCTTACCTCCTTACCTTACACAGTGGGAACAAAAGCTACCTTTGTTCCCACTGTTAGATTCCATCACGCAGGATGGATTTCCTACATAGTGTTGAAATCTCTCATCCTGAGCTTGGAGACTTTAGTAAGGTAATAAGAATATCGTCAAGTGTTCCACTAAGTAATTCATCAGCTGTGGGTGTTTCTAGAGGTTACATTCTAGCAGATCTAGAGTTACTCTTACTAGGGAATTATATTATCTCTCAAGCAGGCTTACCCCAATACACGGGATAAGTGGAATCCTCGTGAAGATAATACCACCATCATCACGGAGCGGGACAAGAAGAAATATTTTCGAGACTGGAAGAGTGAGGGTAAAGACGGGTAGGAACTCACAATACCTTATACAACAAACAACAAAGAATACATACAAATATACATGTAACCATTGGAGATTCAGTGTTCCAACTTTATTACCAGTTTAAGAATACATTACTGTGCCAGCCTGATAACTGCCAGCCTGGTAACTACCAGCCTGGTAACTGCCAGCCTGGTAACTGCTAGCCTGGTAACTATCAGCCTGGTAACTGCCAGCCTGGTAACTGCTAGCCTGGTAACTACCAGCCTGGTAACTACCAGCCTAGTAACTAGCAACCTAGCAACTGCCAGCCTGGTAACTACCAGCCTGGTAACTACCAGCCTAGTAACTAGCAACCTAGCAACTGCCAGCCTGGTAACTACCAGCCTGGTAACTACCAGCCTAGTAACTAGCAACCTAGCAACTGCCAGCCTGGTAACTACCAGCCTGGTAACTACCAGCCTAGTAACTAGCAACCTAGCAACTACCAGCCTGGTAACTACCAGCCTAGTAACTAGCAACCTAGCAACTGCCAGCCTGGTAACTACCAGCCTGGTAACTACCAGCCTGGTAACTAGCAACCTAGCAACTGCCAGCCTGGTAACTGCCAGCCTGGTAACTACCAGTTTAGCTTAGTAACTACCAGCCTGGTAACTGCCAACCTGGTAACTACCAGCCTGGTAACTGCTAGCCTGGTAACTATTAGCATGGCTTCTGCGAGCCTGATAACTGCCAGCCTGGTAACTACCAGCCTGGTAACTGCCAGCCTGGTAACTGCTAGCCTGGTAACTATCAGCCTGGCAACTGCGAGCCTGGTAACTGCTAGCCTGGTAACTACCAGCCTGGTAACTACCAGCCTAGTAACTAGCAACCTAGCAACTGCCAGCCTGGTAACTACCAGTTTAGCTTAGTAACTACCAGCCTGGTAACTGCCAACCTGGTAACTACCAGCCTGGTAACTGCTAGCCTGGTAACTATCAGCCTGGCAACTGCGAGCCTGATAACTGCCAGCCTGGTAACTACCAGCCTCGTAACTGCCAGCCTGGTAACTGCTAGCCTGGTAAACTGCCAACCTGGTAACTGCTAGCCTCTACCAGCCTGGCAACTGGTAGCTGCCAGCGAGCCTGGTAACTGCCAGCCTGGTAACTACCAGTTTAGCTTAGTAACTACCAGCCTGGTAACTGCCAGCCTGGTAACTACCAGCCTGGTAACTACCAGCATAGCTTAGTAACTACCAACCTGGCAACTACCAGCATAGCTTAGTAACTACCAGCCTGGTAACTGCCAGCCTGGTAACTACCAGCCTGGTAACTGCCAGCCTGGTAACTGCCAGCCTGGTAACTGCCAGTCTAGTAACTACCATCCTAGTAACTACCAGCCTAGTAACTGCCAGCCTGGTAACTACCAGCTTAGCTTAGTAACTACCAGCCTGGTAACTACCAGCCTGGTAACTACCAGCCTAGTAACTACCAGCCTAGTAACTACCAGCCTGGTAACTACCAGCCTAGTAACTGCCAGCCTGGTAACTACCAGCCTGGTAACTGCCAGCCTGGTAACTGCCAACCTGGTAACTGCCAGCCTGGTAACTGCCAGCCTGATAACTGCCAGCCTGGTAACTGCCAGCCTGGTAACTGCCAGCCTAGTAATTACCAGCCTAGTAACTACCAGCCTAGTAACTGCCAGCCTGGTAACTACCAGTCTGGTAACTACCAGCCTGGTAGCTACCAGCCTGGTAACTGCCAGCCTGGTAACTACCAGCCTGGTAACTACCAGCCTGCTAACTGCCAGCCTGGTAACCTTCAGCCTGGTAACTGCCAGCCTGGTAACTGCCAGCCTAGTAATTACCAGACTAAGCAACACTCACTAAATGTAAGGTGACCAGAGGTAAGCTGGGCAAGTGAAGGTGCATTACTCAACACTAATTTACGAGACCTTGATGCAACAGGGAGGAAGTGTGAGTGTGTGTAGTTACACGCAAGTAACAGGTCGAATAAACAGTAACACGCAAGTAACATTTCGAGCTAAGAGAAGTCAAATGCTACTGAGAGAGATGCTACGATAGGGAAATCACGGGAGAAGGGTCATGAGAGGAACTGGGTCATGAGAGGAAGGGGGGTCATGACAGGAAGGTTGCTGGTTTCAACTTGGGTTGGAAAGGCTGGGTGATGGGGATGGAAGGGGGAACTGGAGAGGGGTAAGGGGTAAAGTGAGACGGAGAGGGGGAGAGGAGTGGGGGAGGGTAGTGCCAGTGTGGGGGAGGGTAGTGCCAGTGTGGGGGAGGGTAGTGCCAGTGTGGGGGAAGGTAGTGCCACTGGACAACGCCCAGAGATCAATGTCAATAAAATATGTATCATTTACCTGAACAAGGACACAGCCTGTGTCAATGTCCAGCACTACCACACCTGTGTCAGTGTCCAGCACTACCACACCTGTGTCAGTGTCCAGCACTACCACACCTGTGTAAGTGTCCAGCACTACCACACCTGTGTCAGTGTCCAGCACTACCACACCTGTGTCAGTGTCCAGCACTACCATACCAGTGTAAGTGTCCAGCACTACCATACCTGTGTAAGTGTCCAGCACTACCATACCAGTGTCAGTGTCCAACACTACCACACCTGTGTCAGCGTCTAGCACTACCACACCTGTGTAAGTGTGCAGCACTACCACACCTGTGTAAGTGTCCAGCACTACCATACCAGTGTCAGTGTCCAACACTACCACACCTGTGTCAGCGTCTAGCACTACCACACCTGTGTAAGTGTCCAGCACTACCACACCTGTGTAAGTGTCCAGCACTACCACACCTGTGTAAGTGTCCAGCACTACCACACCTGTGTAAGTGTCCAGCACTACCACACCTGTGTAAGTGTCCAGCACTACCACACCTGTGTAAGTGTCCAGCACTACCACACCTGTGTAAGTGTCCAGCACTACCACACCTGTGTAAGTGTCCAGCACTACCACACCTGTGTAAGTGTCCAGCACTACCACACCTGTGTCAGTGTCCAACATTACTACACCTGTGTCAGCGTCCAGCACTACCACACTTGTATCAGTCTGCAGCACTACCACATCCGAGTCAGCGTCCAGCACTACCACACCTGTGTCACCGTCCAGCACTACCATACCAGTGTCAGTGTCCAACACTACCACACCTGTGTCAGCGTCTAGCACTACCACACCTGTGTCACCGTCCAGCACTACCATACCAGTGTCAGTGTCCAACACTACCACACCTGTGTCACCGTCCAGCACTACCATACCAGTGTCAGTGTCCAACACTACCACACCTGTGTCAGCGTCTAGCACTACCACACCTGTGTCACCGTCCAGCACTACCATACCAGTGTCAGTGTCCAACACTACCACACCTGTGTCACCGTCCAGCACTACCATACCAGTGTCAGTGTCCAACACTACCACACCTGTGTCAGCGTCTAGCACTACCACACCTGTGACAGTGTACATATATATATATATATATATATATATATATATATATATATATATATATATATATATATATATATATATATATATATATATATATATATATATATAGTAAGAGTAAGAGGTAGATGGGAAAAGAGGAAGGTGGCAACAACAAGTAAGAGGGAGGTGAAAGTGTATCAACTAAAGGAGGAGGAAGTTCGGGTGAGATATAAGCGACTATTGGCAGAAACGTGGGCTAGTGCGAAGATGAGTAGTGAGGGGGTTGAAGAGGGTTGGAATAGTTTTAAAAATGCAGTATTAGAATGTGGGGCAGAAGTTTGTGGTTATAGGAGGGTGGGGGCAGGAGGAAAGAGGAGTGACTGGTGGAATGATGAAGTAAAGGGTGTGATAAAAGAGAAAAAGGTAGCTTATGAGAGGTTTTTACAAAGCAGAAGTGTTATAAGAAGAGCAGAGTATATGGAGAGTAAAAGAAAGGTGAAGAGAGTGGTGAGAGAGTGCAAAAGGAGAGCAGATGATAGAGTGGGAGAGGCACTGTCAAGAAATTTAAATGAAAATAAGAAAAATTTTGGAGTGAGTTAAACAAGTTAAGAAAGCCTAGGGAAAGTATGGATTTGTCAGTTAAAAACAGAGTAGGGGAATTAGTAGATGGGGAGAGGGAGGTATTAGGTAGATGGCGAGAATATTTTGAGGAACTTTTAAATGTTGAGGAAGAAAGGGAGGCAGTAATTTCATGCACTGGCCAGGGAGGTATACCATCTTTTAGGAGTGAAGAAGAGCAGAATGTAAGTGTGGGGGAGGTACGTGAGGCATTACGTAGAATGAAAGGGGGTAAAGCAGCTGGAACTGATGGGATCATGACAGAAATGTTAAAAGCAGGGGAGGATATAGTGTTGGAGTGGTTGGTACTTTTGTTTAATAAATGTATGAAAGAGGGGAAGGTACCTAGGGATTGGCGGAGAGCATGTATAGTCCCATTATATAAAGGGAAAGGGGACGAAAGAGATTGTAAAAATTATAAAGGAATAAGTTTACTGAGTATACCAGGAAAAGTGTACGGTAGGGTTATAATTGAAAGAATTAGAGGTAAGACAGAATGTAGGATTGCGGATGAGCAAGGAGGCTTCAGAGTGGGTAGGGGATGTGTAGATCAAGTGTTTACATTGAAGCATATATGTGAACAGTATTTAGATAAAGGTAGGGAAGTTTTTATTGCATTTATGGATTTAGAAAAGGCATATGATAGAGTGGATAGAGGAGCAATGTGGCAGATGTTGCAAGTATATGGAATAGGTGGTAAGTTACTAAATGCTGTTAAGAGTTTTTATGAGGATAGTGAGGCTCAGGTTAGGGTGTGTAGAAGAGAGGGAGACTACTTCCCGGTAAAAGTAGGTCTTAGACAGGGATGTGTAATGTCACCATGGTTGTTTAATATATTTATAGATGGGGTTGTAAAAGAAGTAAATGCTAGGGTGTTCGGGAGAGGGGGTGGGGTTAAATTATGGGGAATTAAATACAAAATGGGAATTGACACAGTTACTTTTTGCTGATGATACTGTGCTTATGGGAGATTCTAAAGAAAAATTGCAAAGGTTAGTGGATGAGTTTGAGAATGTGTGTTAAGGTAGAAAGTTGAAAGTGAACATAGAAAAGAGTAAGGTGATGAGGGTATCAAATGATTTAGACAAAGAAAAATTGGATATCAAATTGGGGAGGAGGAGTATGGAAGAAGTGAATGTTTTCAGATACTTGGGAGTTGACGTGTCGGCGGATGGATTTATGAAGGATGAGGTTAATCATAGAATTGATGAGGGAAAAAAGGTGAGTGGTGCGTTGAGGTACATGTGGAGTCAAAAAACGTTATCTATGGAGACAAAGAAGGGAATGTATGAAAGTATACTAGTACCAACATTCTTATATGGATGTGAAGCTTGGGTGGTAAATGCAGCAGCGAGGAGACGGTTGGAGGCAGTGGAGATGTCCTGTCTAAGGGCAATGTGTGGTGTAAATAGTATGCAGAAAATTCGGAGTGTGGAAATTAGGAGAAGGTGTGGAGTTAATAAAAGCATTAATCAGAGGGCAGAAGAGGGGTTGTTGAGGTGGTTTGGTCATTTAGAGAGAATGGATCAAAGTAGAATGACATGGAAAGCATATAAATCTATAGGGGAAGGAAGGAGGGGTAGGGGTCGTCCTCGAAAGGGTTGGAAAGAGGGGGTAAAGGAGGTTTTGTGGGCGAGGGGCTTGGACTTCCAGCAAGCGTGCATGAGCGTGTTAGATAGGAGTGAATGGAGACGAATGATACTTGGGACCTGACGATCTGTTGGAGTGTGAGCAGGGTAATATTTAGTGAAGGGATTCAGGGAAACCGGTTATTTTCATATAGTCGGACTTGAGTCCTGGAAATGGGAAGTACAATGTCTGCACTTTAAAGGAGGGGTTTGGGATATTGGCAGTTTGGAGGGATATGTTGTGTATCTTTATACGTATATGCTTCTAAACTGTTGTATTCTGGGCACCTCTGCAAAAACAGTGATAATGTGCGAGTGTGGTGAAAGTATTGAATGATGATGAAAGTATTTTCTGTTTGGGGATTTTCTTTCTTTTTTGGGTCACCCTGCCTCGGTGGGAGACGGCCGACTTGTTGAAAATATATATATATATATATATATATATATATATATATATATATATATATATATATATATATATATATATATATATATATATATATACAAATATATATATATATATATATATATATATATATATATATATATATATATATATATATATATATATATACATATACATCAGCCGTCCCCCACAAAGGTAAGGTGGCCTGAAAATGAAAAACTTTCACCATCATTCACTCCATCGCTGATTTGCCAGAGGCGCACTATAAAATTGCAACATTAACACACCTCCTTCAGAGTGCAGACACTGCACATCCCATCTCCCTTCATGTTACCATGCTCACACTCCAACAGCAAGTCAAGTCCTAAAAATCATTTGCCACCATTCGCTCCTATCTAACAAGCTCACACATGCTTGCTGGAAGTCCAAGCCCCTCTCACGCAAAACCTCCCTTACCCCTTTCCTCCAGGCCTTCCTAGGCCGACCCCTACCCGGCCTTCCCTCCACTACAAATTTATTCACTCTCAAATTTATTTTATATTGTTCCATCTTCTCTACATGTCTAAACAACCTTAACAGCCCCCCCTCCCTCAGCCCTCTAGATAATAGTTTTAGTAATCTCACACCTCCTAATTTCCAAACTATGAATTCTCTGCATTGTATTCACATCATACATTGCCATCAGACATGACATCTCCACTGCCTCCAGCCTTCTCCTTGTTGCAACATTCATCACTCATGCTTCACACCCATATAAGAGCGTTGGTATAATTATACTCTCATACATTCCCTTATTTGCTTCCATGGAGAAAGTTCTTTGTCTCCACAGATTCCTAAGTGCACCACTCACGTTGTTTCCCTCATCAATTCTGTGATTCACTTCATCTTTCAAAGACCCATCTGACGACACATCCACTCCTAAATGTCTGAATACGTTCACCTCCTCCATACTCTCTCCCTCCAATTTGATATCCAGTCTTTCATACCCTAATTTTTTGTTATCCTCATCCTCTTTCCTACATTCACTTTTAATTTTCTTCTTTTACATACCCTACCAAACTCATCCACCAACCTCTGCAACTTCTCTTCAGAATCTCCCTAAAGCACACAGTGTGACAACTCCCACTTTGTGTTAGATTCTTTATCTTTTATCCCCACACCTCTTGCCAACAGCCGAGCATTCACTTCTCTTACAACCCCATCTATAAATATATTGAACAACCACGGTGACATTACACATCCTTGTCTAAGGCCTACTTTTACTGGGAAACAATCTCCCTCTCGCCTGCATACTCTAACCTGAGCCTCACTATCCTCGTAAAAGCTCTTCACTGCTTTCGGTAACCTACCTCCTATTCCATTCATTTGCAACATCTGCCACATTGCCCCCCTATCCACAATATCATACGCCTTTTCCAAATCTATAAACGCCACAAAAACTTCTTTACCCTTATCGAAATATTGCTTACCTATATGTTTCACTGTAAACACTTGGTCTACACACCCCCTACCTCTCCTAAAGCCTCCTTGTTCATCGGCTATCCTGCTCTCCGTCTTACTCTTAATTCATTCAATAACAACTCTCAGTAAGTAAGTAAGGAAGTAAGTTTATTCAGGTATACACAAATACAGTTACACAGAATTATCATACATAACAGCATATGTGTAAAGTACCTAGGATAATCCAAAAAAGTCAGAGTGGTAATGTTGCAATTTTATAGCTGAAGGTATGCTCAACAGACTTATTCCCCTATAATTTTTACACTCTCATTTTGTCCCCTTTGCCTTTATACAAAGAAACTATGCATGCTCTTTGCCAATCCCTAGGTGCCTCACCCTCTTCCATATATTTATTAAATATAGGCACCAACCACTCCAAAACTATATCCCCAACTGCTTTTTAGCATTTCTATCTTATCCTATCAATCGTAGCTGCCTTACCCCCTTTCATTCTAACCACTGCCTCACAAACTTCCCCCACACTCACAATGGCTCTTCCTCACTCCTACAAGATGTTATTCCTCCTTGCCCTATACAAGAAATCACAGCATCCCTATCTTCATCAACATTTAACAATTCCTCAAAATATTCTCCATTTTCCCGATACCTCTTACTCTCCATTTAATTACTCTCCTCTCCTATTTTTAACTATCAAATCCATTCGTTTCCTAGGCTTCCTCAACTTATTAATCTCACTCCAAAACTTTTCTTTATTTTCAACAAAATTTGTTGATAATATCTCACTCACTCTCTCATTTGCTTTCTTTTTACATTTCTTCACCACTTTCTCAACCTCTCTTTTTCTCTCCATATACTCCTCTCTCCTTGCATCACTTCTACTTTGTAAAACCCTCTCATATGCTAACTTTTTCTCCCTTACTATTCTCTTTATATCAACATTCCACCAATCGCTCTTCTTCCCTCCCGCACCCACTTTCCTGTAACCACAAACTTATGCTGAACACTCTAATACTGCATTCTTAAATCTACCCCACATATATTCGACCCCATTGCTTATACTCTCACTAGCCTATCTATCTTCCAATAGTTGTTTATATCTTACCCTAACTGCCTCCTCCTTTAGTTTACAAACCTTTACCTCTCTCTTACCTGCTGCTTCTATTTTCTTTGTATCCCATCTACCTTTTACTCTCACTGTAGCTCCAACTAAAAAGTGATCTGATATATCTGTGGCCCCTCTATAAACATGTACATCCTGAAGTCTACCCAACAGTCTTTTGTCTACCAATCTGTATTCCAACAAACTACTGTCATTGCGCCCTGCATCACTGCATACACAAATTTTAGCTTACCTTATTCGGCAAGAAGAGCATTGCTATTTAAGCCAAAATCGCAAGTTTTACCTATTCGGCACAACATATTAGATATATATATATATATATATATATATATATATATATATATATATATATATATATATATATATATATATATATATATATATATATATATATATATATATATCAATAACAACACTGCGCTAGCCAAGGAGTCGAAGCCATGCTGTTTTTGGCTTGGTTCATGGTGAGCGAAAATGCATGACGCCTTAGTTCACTAGACCACACTATCTTTAACAATGGTGCATCCAGCCAAACTAGATGTTGTACCCACCATCGAAGGACATACGTTGGTGTGGACGCCTATAAACTGATTTCATTCTATTCCTTGTTTGTGTACTTGCTCAACAAGCAGTTTTTTATATAATATACAAGCAGCTCATTATATTAAAACGCACGACGCTTTAAACCATGTGTCATGCGTTTTTGCTCACCATGAGGCAGGCCAAAACAGCATGGGTTCGACTCCTTGGCTAGTGTAGTGTTGTTATTGATCAATACCACTCGTTTCATGCGTACAATATATATATATGTATATGTATATATGTATATATATATATGTATATATGTATATATATATGTATATGTATATATGTATATATATATGTATATATATATGTCATGCCGAATAAGCAGAACTTGCGATCTTGGCTTAAATAGCAACGTTCATCTTGCCATATAGGACAAGTGAAAATTTGTGTGTGCAATAATTTCGCCAAAATTAATCTGAACCTAACGAAAAAAATATATTTCACTGTGTTTGTTTAGTATTAAATTATTGTAAACAAATCTAAAAAAATATTTAGTTGGGTTAGGCTAAAATAAATTGCTCTTGTTATAATAAGGTTAGGTGAGTTTTCTAAGTTTCTTTTGGTGCAAAATTAAAAATTTTTACATTAACAAAAATTAAAAAAATATATCTTTAAACGTATAAAAGAAAATTTTGGAAAGGACTTAATTTTAAATGAGTTCTTGCTAATTGACCAGTTTTACATATTCGGCACGACATATACATATATATATATATATATATATATATATATATATATATATATATATATATATATATATATATATGAGGAACTGAGCAATGTTGCAAGGGCAGCAACAGGAGAAATAGGGTAAGTTGTTTCAGAGTGTGGTACTGCGGTGACACCAGCCAATGTGTGAATGAGGGAGAGAGGCCCAGAACAATGTCAACCACACACCTGTCCCTCACACCCCACCTCATATGGGGTCGGGTGGAGTAGGCCTCACAGCTTGCAGATAGCATGAGGTAAAATAACTAGGAAGTAGTTAATAGCCTGACCTAAGCTTCTAACCGCTGGGAACAGGTCATGCGACGTAAGAAGTTACATTACAATAGTGGATCATTTAAATACAGAATGTAGCTAATATGAACAACCTTCTAACTAATGAAATAGAGGGAATAAATCCCTCATTTTGTCAACTGGTGTCACAGAACATTTGAGAAAATTCAGGAAATTAATATGTCTGTGAATTCTCCTATTCAGGCTTTTCTTTCTTACAATAACTAGGTAATTCCTGATTTTTTAACACCATTACTATTATTATTATTCACTATCATCCACTAATATCATTATAATTATCATTATCATCATAATATTACTAACAACCAAATTCAGTAAACCACTACACTAGTTGCAATCACCATGTTGTAATCAAGTATGTGTACCTAGTACCACAGTACCTGGACGAGTTAGGGCCTTAATACCTCACTTTGCATTTCTTTTGGTCTATGTCATATCACTCAGGTTGCAGTCTGTATTGCATCACACTACCTAGACAACCTGTATCATT
>NC_091296.1:76034181-76144181 GCF_038502225.1 Cherax quadricarinatus | reverse complement strand
TCTCAGTATGAGAAATGTTTAGGTCTCAGTATGAGCAATGTTTAGATCTCAGTATGAGCAATGTTTAATTCTCAGTATGAGCAATGTTTAATTCTCAGTATGAGCAAAGTTTAGGTCTCAGTATGAGCAATGTTAAGGTCTCAGTATGAGCTATGTTTAGGTCTCAGTATGAGCAATGTTTAGGTCTCAGTATGAGCAATGTTTAGGTCTCAGTATGAGCAATGTTTAGGTCTCAGTATGAGCTATGTTTAGGTCTCAGTATGAGCAATGTTAAGGTCTCAGTATGAGCTATGTTTAGGTCTCAGTATGAGCAATGTTTAGGTCTCAGTATGAGCAATGTTTAGGTCTCAGTATGAGCAATGTTTAGGTCTCAGTATGAGCAATGTTTAGGTCTCAGTATGAGCAATGTTTAGGACTCAGTATGAGCAATGTTTAGGTCTCAGTATGAGCAATGTTTAGGTCTCAGTATGAGCTATGTTTAGGTCTCAGTATGAGCAATGTTTAGGTCTCAGTATGAGCTATGTTAAGGTCTCAGTATGAGCTATGTTTAGGTCTCAGTATGAGCAATGTTTAGGTCTCAGTATGAGCAATGTTTAGGTCTCAGTATGAGCAATGTTTAGGTCTCAGTATGAGCAATGTTTAGGTCTCAGTATGAGCAATGTTTAGGTCTCAGTATGAGCTATGTTTAGGTCTCAGTATGAGCAATGTTTAGGTCTCAGTATGAGCTATGTTAAGGTCTCAGTATGAGCTATGTTTAGGTCTCAGTATGAGCTATGTTTAGGTCTCAGTATGAGCAATGTTTAGGTCTCAGTATGAGCTATGTTTAGGTCTCAGTATGAGCTATGTTTAGGTCTCAGTATGAGCTATGTTTAGGTCTCAGTATGAGCTATGTTTAGGTCTCATTAAAGGCTGGACGAACAAAAACGAATAAACTGGAAATAAATTCTGGCAACTCTGAGAATTTATTCTTGTTTTGAAGAAATTTTTAAAAGTAATAAAACTGAAGAGTTCCCGGGGACTGAGAGCCCGTAGGTGAGGACTGAGAGCCCGTAGGTGAGGACTGAGAGCCCGTAGGTGGGGACTGAGAGCCCGTAGGTGGGGACTGAGAGCCCGTAGGTGGGGACTGAGAGCCCGTAGGTGGGGACTGAGAGCCCGTAGGTGGGGACTGAGAGCCCGTAGGTGAGGACTGAGAGCCCGTAGGTGAGGACTGAGAGCCCGTAGGTGGGGACTGAGTGCCCGTAGGTGAGGACTGAGAGCCCGTAGGTGGGGACTGAGAGCCCGTAGGTGGGGACTGAGAGCCCGTAGGTGGGGACTGAGAGCCCGTAGGTGAGGACTGAGAGCCCGTAGGTGGGGACTGAGAGCCCGTAGGTGGGGACTGAGTGCCTGTAGGTGGGGACTGAGAGCCCGTAGGTGGGGACTGAGAGCCCGTAGGTGAGGACTGAGAGCCCGTAGGTGGGGACTGAGAGCCCGTAGGTGGGGACTGAGTGCCTGTAGGTGGGGACTGAGAGCCCGTAGGTGGGGACTGAGTGCCCGTAGGTGGGGACTGAGAGCCCGTAGGTGGGGACTGAGAGCCCGTAGGTGAGGACTGAGAGCCCGTAGGTGGGGACTGAGAGCCCGTAGGTGGGGACTGAGTGCCTGTAGGTGGGGACTGAGAGCCCGTAGGTGGGGACTGAGTGCCCGTAGGTGGGGACTGAGAGCCCGTAGGTGGGGACTGAGAGCCCGTAGGTGGGGACTGAGTGCCCGTAGGTGGGGACTGAGAGCCCGTAGGTGGGGACTGAGTGCCCGTAGGTGGGGACTGAGTGCCCGTAGGTGGGGACTGAGTGCCCGTAGGTGGGGACTGAGTGCCTGTAGGTGGGGACTGAGAGCCCGTAGGTGGGGACTGAGTGCCCGTAGGTGGGGACTGAGTGCCCGTAGGTGGGGACTGAGAGCCCGTAGGTGGGGACTGAGTGCCCGTAGGTGGGGACTGAGTGCCCGTAGGTGGGGAATGAGAGCCCGTGGGTGGGGACTGAGTGCCCGTAGGTGGGGACTGAGTGCCCGTAGGTGGGGAGTGAGTGCCCGTAGGTGGGGAGTGAGTGCCCGTAGGTGGGGACTGAGAGCCCGTAGGTGGGGACTGATTGCCCGTAGGTGGGGACTGAGGGCCCGTAGGTGGGGACTGAGGGCCCGTAGGTGGGGACTGAGTGCCCGTAGGTGGGGACTGAGGGCCCGTAGGTGGGGACTGAGTGCCCGTAGGTGGGGACTGAGTGCCCGTAGGTGGGGACTGAGAGCCCGTAGGTGGGGACTGAGAGCCCGTAGGTGGGGACTGAGAGCCCGTAGGTGGGGACTGAGAGCCCGTAGGTGGGGACTGAGTGCCTGTAGGTGGGGACTGAGAGCCCGTAGGTGGGGACTGAGTGCCCGTAGGTGGGGACTGAGAGCCCGTAGGTGGGGGACTGAGAGCCCGTAGGTGGGGACTGAGTGCCCGTAGGTGGGGGACTGAGAGCCCGTAGGTGGGGACTGAGTGCCCGTAGGTGGGGACTGAGTGCCCGTAGGTGGGGAGTGAGTGCCCGTAGGTGGGGACTGAGTGCCTGTAGGTGGGGACTGAGAGCCCGTAGGTGGGGACTGAGTGCCCGTAGGTGGGGACTGAGTGCCCGTAGGTGGGGACTGAGAGCCCGTAGGTGGGGACTGAGTGCCCGTAGGTGGGGACTGAGTGCCCGTAGGTGGGGACAGAGCCCGTAGGTGGGGACTGAGTGCCCGTAGGTGGGGACTGAGTGCCCGTAGGTGGGGAGTGAGTGCCCGGAGGGGGGGAGTGAGTGCCCGTAGGTGGGGACTGAGAGCCCGTAGGTGGGGACTGAGTGCCCGTAGGTGGGGACTGAGGGCCCGTAGGTGGGGACTGAGGGCCCGTAGGTGGGGACTGAGAGCCCGTAGGTTTGGACTGAGGGCCCGTAGGTGGGGACTGAGTGCCCGTAGGTGGGGACTGAGTGCCCGTAGGTGGGGACTGAGAGCCCGTAGGTGGGGACTGAGTGCCCGTAGGTGGGGACTGAGAGCCCGTAGGTGGGGACTGAGAGCCCGTAGGTGGGGACTGAGAGCCCGTAGTTGGGGACTGAGAGCCCGTAGGTGGGGACTGAGTGCCCGTAGGTTGGGACTGAGAGCCCGTAGGTGGGGACTGAGAGCCCGTAGGTGGGGACTGAGAGCCCGTAGGTGGGGACTGAGAGCCCGTAGGTGGGGACTGAGAGCCCGTAGGTGGGGACTGAGAGCCCGTAGGTGGGGACTGAGAGCCCGTAGGTGGGGACTGAGAGCCCGTAGGTGGGGACTGAGAGCCCGTAGGTGGGGACTGAGAGCCCGTAGGTGGGGACTGAGAGCCCGTAGGTGGGGACTGAGTGCCCGTAGGTGGGGACTGAGAGCCCGTAGGTGGGGACTGAGAGCCCGTAGGTGTGGAGTGAGTGCACGTAGGTGGGGACCCCGTAGGTGGGGAGACCCGTAGGTGGGGACTGAGTGCCCGTAGGTGGGGACTGAGAGCCCGTAGGTGGGGACTGAGAGCCCGTAGGTGGGGACTGAGAGCCCGTAGGTGGGGACTGAGAGCCCGTAGGTGGGGACTGAGAGCCCGTAGGTGGGGACTGAGAGCCCGTAGGTGGGGACTGAGAGCCCGTAGGTGGGGACTGAGAGCCCGTAGGTGGGGACTGAGAGCCCGTAGGTGGGGACTGAGTGCCCGTAGGTGGGGACTGAGAGCCCGTAGGTGGGGACTGAGAGCCCGTAGGTGGGGACTGAGAGCCCGTAGGTGGGGACTGAGAGCCCGTAGGTGGGGACTGAGAGCCCGTAGGTGGGGCCTGAGAGCCCGTAGGTGGGGACTGAGAGCCCGTAGGGGGGACTGAGAGCCCGTAGGTGGGGACTGAGAGCCCGTAGGTGGGACTGAGAGCCCGTAGGTGGGGACTGAGAGCCCGTAGGCGGGACTGAGTGCCCGTAGGTGGGGACTGAGAGCCCGTAGGTGGGGACTGAGAGCCCGTAGGTGGGGACTGAGAGCCCGTAGGTGGGACTGAGAGCCCGTAGGTGGGGACTGAGAGCCCGTAGGTGGGGACTGAGAGCCCGTAGGTGGGGACTGAGGGCCCGTAGGTGGGGACTGAGAGCCCGTAGGTGGGGACTGAGGGCCCGTAGGTGGGGACTGAGAGCCCGTAGGTGGGGACTGAGAGCCCGTAGGTGGGGACTGAGAGCCCGTAGGTGGGGACTGAGAGCCCGTAGGTGGGACTGAGAGCCCGTAGGTGGGACTGAGAGCCCGTAGGTGGGGACTGAGAGCCCGTAGGTGGGACTGAGAGCCCGTAGGTGGGGACTGAGAGCCCGTAGGTGGGGACTGAGAGCCCGTAGGTGGGGACTGAGAGCCCGTAGGTGGGGACTGAGGGCCCGTAGGTGGTGACTGAGAGCCCGTAGGTGGGGACTGAGAGCCCGTAGGTGGGACTGAGAGCCCGTAGGTGGGGACTGAGAGCCCGTAGGTGGGACTGAGAGCCCGTAGGTGGGGACTAAGAGCCCGTAGGTGGGACTGAGAGCCCGTAGGTGGGGATTAAGAGCCCGTAGGTGGGACTGAGAGCCCGTAGGTGGGGACTGAGTGCCCGTAGGTGGGGACTGAGTGCCCGTAGGTGGGGACTGAGAGCCCGTAGGTGGGGACTGAGTGCCCGTAGGTGGGGACTGAGAGCCCGTAGGTGGGGACTGAGAGCCCGTAGGTGGGGACTGAGAGCCCGTAGGTGGGGACTGAGAGCCCGTAGGTGGGGACTGAGTGCCCGTAGGTGGGGACTGAGAGCCCGTAGGTGGGACTGAGAGCCCGTAGGTGGGGACTGAGAGCCCGTAGGTGGGGACTGAGAG
The DNA here is from genome assembly GCF_038502225.1 of Cherax quadricarinatus. NCBI lineage: Eukaryota > Metazoa > Arthropoda > Malacostraca > Decapoda > Parastacidae > Cherax > Cherax quadricarinatus. The sequence goes on along the minus strand of NC_091296.1, from coordinate 76,139,357 downwards.
CCCGTAGGTGGGGACTGAGAGCCCGTAGATGGGGACTGAGAGCCCGTAGGTGGGGACTGAGAGCCCGTAGGTGGGGACTGAGTGCCCGTAGGTGGGGACTGAGAGCCCGTAGGTGGGGACTGAGAGCCCGTAGGTGGGGACTGAGAGCCCGTAGGTGGGACTGAGAGCCCGTAGGTGGGGACTGAGGGCCCGTAGGTGGGGACTGAGAGCCCGTAGGTGGGGACTGAGAGCCCGTAGGTGGGGACTGAGAGCCCGTAGGTGGGGACTGAGAGCCCGTAGGTGAGGACTGAGAGCCCGTAGGTGATGACTGAGAGCCCGTAGGTGGGGACTGAGTGCCTGTAGGTGGGGACTGAGAGCCCGTAGGTGGGGACTGAGAGCCCGTAGGTGGGGACTGAGAGCCCGTAGGTGGGGACTGAGAGCCCGTAGGTGGGGACTGAGAGCCCGTAGGTGGGGACTGAGAGCCCGTAGGTGGGGACTGAGAGCCCGTAGGTGGGGACTGAGAGCGTGTAGGTGGGGACTGAGAGCCCGTAGGTGGGGACTGAGAGCCCGTAGGTGGGGACTGAGAGCCTGTAGATGGGGACTGAGAGCCCGTAGGTGGGGACTGAGAGTCCGTAGGTGGGGACTGAGAGCCCGTAGGTGGGGACTGAGAGCCCGTAGGTGGGGACTGAGAGCCTGTAGGTGGGGACTGAGGGCCCGTAGGTGGGGACTGAGAGCCCATAGGTGAGGACTGAGAGCCCGTAGGTGGGGACTGAGTGCCTGTAGGTGGGGACTGAGGGCCCGTAGGTGGGGACTGAGAGCCCGTAGGTGGGGACTGAGAGCCCGTAGGTGGGGACTGAGAGCCCGTAGGGGGGATTGAGGACCTGTAGGTGGGGACTGAGAGCCCGTAGTTGGGGACTGAGAGCCTGTAGGTGGGGACTTAGAGCCCGTAGGTGGGGACTGAGAACCCGTAGGTGGGGACTGAGAACCCGTAGGTGGGGACTGAGAGCCCGTAGGTGGGGACTGAGAGCCCGTAGGTGGGGACTGAGAGCCCGTAGGTGGGGACTGAGAGCCCGTAGGTGGGGACTGAGAGCCCGTAGGTGGGGACTGAGAGCCCGTAGGTGGGGACTGAGAGCCCGTAGGTGGGGACTGAGAGCCCGTAGGTTGGGACTGAGAGCCCGTAGGTGGGGACTAAGAGCCCATCGGTGGGCACTGAGGGCTCGTAGGTGAGGACTGAGGACTCATAGGTGGGGACTGAGGGCTCGTAGGTGAGAATTGAGGGCCCGTAGGTGGGGACTGAAGGCCCGTAGGTGGGGACTAAGGGCCCGTAGGTGGTGACTGAGGGCCCGTAGTTGGGGACTGAGGGCTCGTCTTTCTCTTCTCACTATAATTTTAGGGAATAACGAGAACCATACCTCATAATATTCCCCTCACTGAGGACACAATATTCTCCCCTCACTGAGGACAATATTCCCCTCACTGAGGGTAATATCCCCTCACTGAAGACAATATTCCCTTCACTGAAGACAATATTCCCTTCACTTAAGACAATATTCCCTTCACTGAGGACACAACATCTGGTCTCGGGAAATTACCCTATTTTTGGAGGAAGGGGAAAAATACTCGGGTTTATTTCTCCTCCAGCGAATTCAAGTGGCGGGGAATTTTTTCTTCTTCTTTTGAAGGAATGTTTGTTAGTGGCGGGGATATTGGTGGGGGAAAAGTGGAGGTTTTTGTTCAACCTTTGTTATTATTTCTGAGGTTCCTTGGTGGGGGGAATTATTTCTGGGGGAGATTGAGGAGGAGGAGGAGGAGGAGGAGGAGGAGGAGGAGGAGGAGGAGGAAGAAGAAGGAGAAGAAGAAGAAGAAGAAGAAGAAGAAGAAGAAGAAGAAGAAGAAGAAGAAGAAGAAAAAGAAGAAGAAGAAGAAGAAGAAGAAGAAGAAGAAGAAGAAGAAGAAGAAGAAGAAGACGAAGAAGAAGAAGAAGAAGAAGAAGAAGAAGAAGAAGAAGAAGAAGAAGAAGAACAAGAAGAAGAAGAACAAGAAGAAGAAGAAGAAGAAGAAGAAGAAGAAGAAGAAGAAGAAGAAGAAGAAGAAGAGAGGCAATTATTGATGAAGATAAATATTGTTGGAGTTGGAAATTGTTGTGCTGGGGACTAGTTTACTGCAAAGTTTGTATTTACTACAAACCTGAGAGTGGCAAAGTGACCTGTGAGTACACATACCGCCGAACATATCACCAGAGGAGGAACACTTCACTTGAATGATCAGGGAGGAGAATATTCCAGTATTGCAACAAAATCTCTTTCAGGACCGTGAATGTAAGGTGACATCAGAGCTGTCCGAGTCCGCAGCACCATCATAGAGCCCCAGTAACTGCCTTACAGTCACCTCAGAGCCACCAATTCAGACTACACCAGTCACCCGAAGTACAACCATATGAATACACAAAAGCATACACAGGTATACACAGGTATACAAACAATATCAAGATCATTGATCCATAGCGAGGTATACCTTGTCAGTTCTTATAAGGTAAAGTCAGTAACACAAGTCTGATTCTGTGTCAAATATTTACACAAACTATTTTGTAAGTTTATACAGAACATTCTCCATTACTTTTTTTATGGAACTCCATTCCAGGAGCTTACTACTTTACGCCAGAAATATTCCCTTCGTTGGATTAAAATGGTTTACCTATAATTCGAAAACTGCCACTGTATGTGACTATTGATAGAGCATTGTTAAGTAATAGTCTAAATCATGACTATCATGGTCATTTGAAATACTTATGTTAAGACCTGATCTTCGTCTCGCATGACAGAAGACAGTCAGGTTCTCCAAGAAGGTTCCATGACACATACATTTTAGTGTGAATATTGTAGCGGGTGCAAGGCAGTAGGCACCACCCACTCTGTCAGTGTACCTGCTCACAGACCGGGCCGCGGGGGCGTTGACCCCCGAAACCTTCTCCAGGTATACTCCAGTTAAGGCTTGGTGTTAGTACCCATACTGTTCCCGATGTGCATGGATTATCCTTCAACGACAGGGCGAGTCTTATCTCTTTATGTCTAAAGCTGATGCAACATTAAAGAGAAGCGTGCAACCGGAAGAAGACATGAAAGAATTGCAAGAAAGCACTGCCAGATTAAATACAAGACAATGAGTGGTATAGACAAGGTAGACAGCGAAAAAACCGACCATAAAAAAGGGATTAGAGCTGAAATTAATACATCCAGTGTGCCCACCTCACAGTGAGGGAAGGAAGTTCTGACAGCTGACCAGCGGAGTCACAGACAGTTTTAACAATAACAACCAGCTACAAAAATGTACACAAAAACATCCAAGATAAAAACTATATAACAACAACTACCAGCACTTACCAAACTATATAAACAACTACCAGCACCACCCAAACAAGATAAACAATAACAACAACTACCAGCACCAACTAAACTATATAAACAACTACCAGCACCAACCAAACTATATAAACAACTACCAGCACCACCCAAACAAGATAAACAATAACAACAACTACCAGCACCAACCAAACTATATAAACAACTACCAGCACCAACTAAACTATACAAACAGCTACCAGCACCACCCACACAAGATAAACAATAACAACAACTACCAGCACCAACCAAACTTTATGAACAACAACTACCAGCACCAACCAAACTATATAAACAACTACCAGCACCACCCAAACAAGATAAACAATAACAACAACTACCAGCACCAACTAAACTATACAAACAGCTACCAGCACCACCCACACAAGATAAACAATAACAACAACTACCAGCACCAACCAAACTATATAAACAACAACAAGATAAACTATATAAACACCACAACTACCAGCACCAACTAAACTATAAACAACAACAGCTACCAACACCAGCACCCAACTATATAAACAATAACAACAACTACCAGCACCAACCCAAAAACTAAGATAAACAACCAAACTAACAACAACTACCAACACCAACCAAACTATATAAACAACAACTACCAGCACCAACCAAACTACAACTACCAGCACCAACCAAACTTTATGAACAACAACTACCAGCACCAACCAAACTATATAAACAACAACAACTACCAGCACCATCCAAACTTTATGAACAACAACTACCAGCACCAACCAAACTATATAAACAACAACTACCAGCACCAGCCAAACTATATAAACAACTGCCGGCACCACCCAAACAAGATAAACAATAACAACAACTACCAGCACCAACCAAACTATATAAACAACAACTACCAACACCAACCAAACTATATAAACAACAACTACCAGCACCAACCAAACTATATAAACAACAACTACCAACACCAACCAAACTATATAAACAACAACTACCAACACCAACCAAACTATATAAACAACAACTACCAGCACCAACCAAACTATATAAACAACAACTACCAACACCAACCAAACTATATAAGCAACAACTACCAGCACCAACCAAACTATATAAACAACAACTACCAGCATCAACCAAACTATATAAACAACAACTACCAACACCAACCAAACTATATAAACAACAACTACCAGCATCAACCAAACTATATAAACAACAACTACCAGCATCAACCAAACTATATAAACGACAACTACCAGCATCAACCAAACTATATAAACAACAACTACCAGCATCAACCAAACTATATAAACAACAACTACCAGCATCAACCAAACTATATAAACAACAACTACCAGCATCAACCAAACTATATAAACAACAACTACCAGCACCAACCAAACTATATAAACAACAACTACCAACACCAACCAAACTATATAAACGACAACTAACAGCATCAACCAAACTATATAAACAACAACTACCAGCACCAACCAAAGTATATAAACAACAACTACCAGCATCAACCAAACTATATAAACGACAACTACCAGCACCAATCAAACAAGATAAACAACAACTACCAGCATCAATCAAGCAAGATAAACAATAACTACCAGCATCAACCAAACTATATAAACAACAACAACAACTATCTGCACTAACCAAACAAGATAAACAAATACAATAACTACCAGCACTAACCCAACAAGACAATCAGCAACTACCAATATCAACCAAACAAGATAAACAACAAAAACAACAACTACCAGCATCAATCAAACTAAATAAACAACAACTAGCAGCACCAACAAGCGAACGAAACAACAACAACAACAAGAAGCACCAACCAACCAACCAAACAACAACAGCTAGCAGCACCAATCAAACAACAACAACAACAACTAGAAGCACCAACCAACCAAACAACAACAACTAGCAGCATCAACCAACCAAACAACAACAACTTGAAGCACCAACCAATCAACCAACCAACCAAACAACAACAGCTAGCAGCACCAACCAAACACCAACAACAACTAGCAGCACCAACCAACCAAACAACAACAACAACTAGCAGCACCAACCAACCAAGCAACAACAACAACAACTAGTAGACACAACACAGACAATATAACATTAATGGACAACAAAGCGCAGGTCACGAAAAACCTCACTGGTCGATAAGAATTTTGAAGTCTGAGTTCATACAGTGGACCAGCGAACACAGTGGACCAGCGAACACAGTGGACCAGCGAACACAGTGGACCAGCGAACACAGTGGACCAGCGAACACAGTGGACCAGCGAACACAGTGGACCAGGGAACACACACAGTGGACCTGCGAACACAGTGGACCATCGAACACACACAGTGGACCTGCGAACACACACAGTGGACCAGCGAACACACACAGTGGACCTGCAAACACACACAGTGGACCAGCGAACACACACAGTGGACCAGCGAACACACACAGTGGACCAGCGAACACACACAGTGGACCAGCGAACACAGTGGACCAGCGAACACACACAGTGGACCACCGAACACAGTGGACCAGCGAAAACACACAGTGGACCAGCGAACACACACAGTGGACCAGCGAACACACACAGTGGACCAGCGAACACACACAGTGGACCTGCGAACACACACAGTGGACCAGCGAACACAGACAGTGGACCAGCGAACACAGTGGACCAGCGAACACACACAGTGGACCACCGAACACAGTGGACCAGCGAAAACACACAGTGGACCAGCGAACACACACAGTGGACCTGCGAACACACACAGTGGACCAGCGAACACACACAGTGGACCAGCGAACACACACAGTGGACCAGCGAACACAGTGGACCAGTGAACACACACAGTGGACCAGCGAACACACACAGTGGACCAGCGAACACAGTGGACCAGTGAACACACACAGTGAACCTGCGAACACACACAGTGGACCTGCGAACACACGCAGTGGACCATCGAACACACACACAGTGGACCAGCGAACACACAGTGGACCAGCGAACACAGTGGACCAGCGAACACACACAGTGGACCTGCTAACACACACAGTGGACCAACGAACACACACAGTGGACCAGCGAACACACACAGTGGACCATCGAACACACACAGTGGACCAGCGAACACAGTGGACCAGCGAACACACACAGTGGACCAGCGAACACACACAGTGGACCAGCGAACACACACAGTGGACCATCGAACACACACAGTGGACCAGCGAACACACACAGTGGACCAGCGAACACACACAGTGGACCAGCGAACACACACAGTGAACCAGCGAACACACACAGTGGACTAGCGACCACACACAGTGAACCAGCGAACACACACAGTGGACTAGCGAACACACACAGTGGACCAGCGAACACACACAGTGGACCAGCGAACACACACAGTGAACCAGCGAACACAGTGGACCAGTGAACACACACAGTGAACCAGCGAACACACACAGTGGACCAGCGAACACAGTGGACCAGCGAACACACACACAGTGGACCTGCTAACACACACAGTGGACCAACGAACACACACAGTGAACCAGCGAACACACACAGTGGACCAGCGAACACACACAGTGGACCAGCGAACACAGTGGACCAGCGAACACACACAGTGGACCAGCGAACACACAGCGAACACACACAGTGGACCAGCGAACACACACAGTGGACCATCGAACACACACAGTGGACCAGCGAACACACACAGTGGACCAGCGAACACACACAGTGGACCATCGAACACACACAGTGGACCAGCGAACACACACAGTGGACCAGCGAACACACGCAGTGGACCAGCGAACACACACAGTGAACCAGCGAACACACACAGTGAACCAGCGAACTCACACAGTGGACCAGCGAACACACACAGTGGACCAGAGAACACACACAGTAGACCAGCGAACACAGTGGACCAGCGAACACACACAGTGGACCAGCGAACACACACAGTGGACCAGCGAACACACACAGAGGATCATCGAACACACACAGTGGACCAGCGAACACACACAGTGGACCAGCGAACACACACAGTGGACCAGCGAACACACACAGTGAACCAGCGAACACACACAGTGGACTAGCGACCACACACAGTGAACCAGCGAACACACACAGTGGACTAGCGAACACACACAGTGGACCAGCGAACACACACAGTGGACCAGCGAACACACACAGTGAACCAGCGAACACAGTGGACCAGTGAACACACACAGTGAACCAGCGAACACACACAGTGGACCAGCGAACACAGTGGACCAGCGAACACACACACAGTGGACCTGCTAACACACACAGTGGACCAACGAACACACACAGTGAACCAGCGAACACACACAGTGGACCAGCGAACACACACAGTGGACCAGCGAACACACACAGTGGACCAGCGAACACACACAGTGGACCAGCGAACACACAGCGAACACACACAGTGGACCAGCGAACACACACAGTGGACCATCGAACACACACAGTGGACCAGCGAACACACACAGTGGACCATCGAACACACACAGTGGACCAGCGAACACACACAGTGGACCATCGAACACACACAGTGGACCAGCGAACACACACAGTGGACCAGCGAACACACGCAGTGGACCAGCGAACACACACAGTGAACCAGCGAACACACACAGTGAACCAGCGAACTCACACAGTGGACCAGCGAACACACAGTGAACCAGCGAACACACACAGTGGACTAGCGAACACACAGTGAAACAGCGAACACACACAGTGGACCAGCGAACACACAGTGAACCAGCGAACACACACAGTGGACCAGCGACCACACACAGTGAACCAGCGAACACACACAGTGGACCAGCGAACACACAGTGAACCAGCGAACACACACAGTGGACCAGCGACCACACACAGTGAACCAGCGAACACAGTGAACCAGCGAACACACAGTGAACCAGCGAACACACACAGTGAACCCGTGAACACACAGTGAACCAGCGAACACACAGTGAACCAGCGAACACACAGTGAACCAGCTAACACACACAGTGAACCAGCGAACACACACAGTGAACCCGTGAACACACAGTGAACCAGCGAACACACACAGTGAACCAGCGAACACACACAGTGAACCAGCGAACACACACAGTGAACCAGCGAACACACACAGTGAACCAGCGAACACACACAGTGAACCAGCGAACACACACAGTGGACCAGCGAACACACACAGTGAACCAGCGAACACACACAGTGAACCAGCGAACACACACAGTGGACCAGCGAACACACACAGTGAACCAGCGAACACACACAGTGAACCAGCGAACACACACAGTGAACCAGCGAACACACACAGTGAACCAGCGAACACACACAGTGAACCAGCGAACACACACAGTGAACCATCGAACACACACAGTGAACCAGCGAACACACACAGTGGACCAGCGAACACACACAGTGAACCAGTGAACACACACAGTGAACTCGCGAACACACACAGTGAACCAGCGAACACACACAGTGGACCAGCGAACACACACAGTGAACCAGCGAACACACACAGTGAACCAGCGAACACACACAGTGAACCAGCGAACACACACAGTGAACCAGCGAACACACACAGTGAACCAGCGAACACACACAGTGAACCATCGAACACACACAGTGAACCAGCGAACACACACAGTGGACCAGCGAACACACACAGTGAACCAGCGAACACACACAGTGAACTCGCGAACACACACAGTGAACCAGCGAACACACACAGTGGACCAGCGAACACACACAGTGAACCAGCGAACACACACAGTGGACCAGCGAACACACACAGTGAACCAGCGAACACACACAGTGAACTCGCGAACACACACAGTGAACCAGCGAACACACACAGTGGACCAGCGAACACACACAGTGAACCAGCGAACACACACAGTGAACCAGCGAACACACACAGTGGACCAGCGAACACACACAGTGAACTCGCGAACACACACAGTGAACCAGCGAACACACACAGTGGACCAGCGAACACACACAGTGAACCAGCGAACACACACAGTGAACCAGCGAACACACACAGTGAACCAGCGAACACACACAGTGAACCAGCGAACACACACAGTGAACCAGCGAACACACACAGTGAACCAGCGAACACACACAGTGAACCAGCGAACACACACAGTGAACCAGCGAACACACACAGTGGACCAGCGAACACACACAGTGAACCAGCGAACACACACAGTGAACCAGCGAACACACACAGTGAACCAGCGAACACACACAGTGAACCAGCGAACACACACAGTGAACCAGCGAACACACACAGTGAACCAGCGAACACACACAGTGAACCAGCGAACACACACAGTGAACCAGCGAACACACACAGTGAACCAGCGAACACACACAGTGAACCAGCGAACACACACAGTGGACCAGCGAACACACACAGTGAACCAGCGAACACACACAGTGAACTCGCGAACACACACAGTGAACCAGCGAACACACACAGTGAACCAGCGAACACACACAGTGAACTCGCGAACACACACAGTGAACCAGCGAACACATTCATCTTTATACAAAGCAGAGCATCAACCCACCTCCCCCCCTCCCCCCCTCCCCCCCTCCCCCCGACACACAAAAAATAAGGTGGACGCGTATTGAGAGATCTAAAACCATTAATCTAGAATCGGAATGTTCTACAAAGGTCCCGGAAGGCTATTAACGACAGATTTATCAAGCAGGGAGAGAGAGAGAGAGAGAGAGAGAGAGAGAGAGAGAGAGAGAGAGAGAGAGAGAGAGAGAGAGAGAGAGAGGAGTTGGTCGCTCACACCGAGTCTATCTGCCGAGATGATCTATTTGTTCCCACCTAGATCAAAGTGTGTCGCAGCGTGTACTGTCTCGGTCAGGGATAGTAAATCAAAAGGCTCTCTCCTCACCCTCCCGTCACTGCCGGCATAAAAACAGCATGGAGTTAACACCAGGCATGGAAGTAGATGGGAGACCTTGATTACAACTTCCTCTCTTCATTGATGCTGTCTTGACTACTACGTTAATAATGTTACTATCTTAAACTACCACTTTAGAACTATCTTACTGCGTTAATACTATTTTAAACCACTATCAGCGACATAAATGTGTGAACTATCGTGGTTCCATCATTGGTTCTACTGCGACTATCACAGCCTCTCCGTCTATTATTACTCCTACTATTACTATTGATACCGCCTGAGAGAGCAGAGGTGTAGGGAAGGGGTGACAGGGTGGGGGAAACGGGGTAGGGGATGAGGGGCAGTGTTGGGGAGGAAGGGAGGGGAAAGAGACGTATGGACATCCCACAAACGTACACTACCCCCATACAAACCTCCTCCCACCCCTCACTCTCTCTCCCCTCACCCCTCTTTAACTTCCCTCACTTCTCCCTCCACCCCACACTCTACACACCCGGTAAAATATCGCAACTTCAACGATACAAACTACCGTAATAAGCCACTCCGCCAATAACGCTAAATTTTTTGCACTAACCCCGTGAATATCGCTGAAAACTGCAAGTAATTATCTCACTGCACGACTCGCGTTCGCGGGATCAATCCGGGGAGGGGAGTGGTCACGGTGCTGGTGTGGCCACTGTAGTCACGGTGCTGGTGTGACCACTGTAGTCACGGTGCTGGTGTGACCACTGTAGTCACGGTGCTGGTGTGACCACTGTAGTCACGGTGCTGGTGTGACCACTGTGGTCACGGTGCTGGTGTGGCCACTGTAGTCACGGTGCTGGTGTGACCACTGTAGTCACGGTGCTGGTGTGGCCACTGTAGTCACGGTGCTGGTGTGACCACTGCAGTCACGGTGCTGGTGTGACCACTGTAGTCACGGTGCTGGTGTGACCACTGTAGTCACGGTGCTGGTGTGACCACTGTAGTCACGGTGCTGGTGTGACCACTGTAGTCACGGTGCTGGTGTGACCACTGTAGTCACGGTGCTGGTGTGACCACTGTGGTCACGGTGCTGGTGTGACCACTGTAGTCACGGTGCTGGTGTGACCACTGTGGTCACGGTGCTGGTGTGACCACTGTGGTCACGGTGCTGGTGTGACCACTGTTGTCACGGTGCTGGTGTGACCACTGTGGTCACGGTGCTGGTGTGACCACTGTAGTCACGGTGCTGGTGTGACCACTGTAGTCACGGTGCTGATGTGACCACTGTAGTCACGGTGCTGGTGTGACCACTGTAGTCACGGTGCTGGTGTGACCACTGTAGTCACGGTGCTGGTGTGACCACTGTAGTCACGGTGCTGGTGTGACCACTGTAGTCACGGTGCTGGTGTGACCACTGTAGTCACGGTGCTGGTGTGACCACTGTAGTCACGGTGCTGGTGTGACCACTGTAGTCACGGTGCTGGTGTGACCACTGTAGTCACGGTGCTGGTGTGACCACTGTAGTCACGGTGCTGGTGTGACCACTGTGGTCACGGTGCTGGTGTGGCCACTGTAGTCACGGTGCTGGTGTGACCACTTTAGTCACGGTGCTGGTGTGACCACTGTAGTCACGGTGCTGGTGTGACCACTATAGTACTCACACTAACAAGTACACTTAGCACTATCTTACATGTACCCTTAGCGCTTTCATGTACGTACTCAGCATTCACATGTGCGTACATTCAGCACTCACATGTACATACACTCAACTTCCCCTCTCTCCTCCAAATATACCCATTAACACGCACACACAATAAAATAATAAATAAATTTCGAAAGACAGACCACTGGGAATCAAACAAAACCAATAAACCAGATGGGGTTATGTTCAGTACTTAAGAGACTCGCCGAGGTCTCAGAAGACCTCTCGGTAATTAGAAAAATATATTTATCAGAACTGCTGGCAGGTTTTTAAAATAAACAAGAGAGTCAGCATCAGACAAGGAAGAACTGGAAGACAGTTATGATAACATCAGTCAGTAGGAGTCACACAACAGCTGGTAGACAGGCATAACCAGCTAACAGGTGGTTAAAGTTGAGGCGTGTGTATTTTCAATACGAGATGATCGTCTCTAGACTCTTAGAGAAAATCATCTCATATTTCTTAAAAAGCGTTTCGGTCCTGGGACCTTAACTGCAAATAGAATTTGCATTGGAATCTTATCCATTAGAAGTGGACAAGATTCTAAAACTCTGTTTATTCTTATGAAAGATTTTAACCATCCAATTGATTTTTAAAATGTTGAGAAAGTTATATTAAGCAAGTCCATGGTCGACAGGAATATAATAGAATTATGTTTCATAAAAAGTAGTTTCGAAAATATGAATATTTCTTTTGGTTTATATAAATTGGATTCATTTATAATTAATAAAACTCGGGAAGAATTTATGGTACATTAGACAAATTTTTGGGTAGAATATAAGCTGTGTTTCACGGATCACTGACTACCTACCTACATTATTATAAAAAGTCAGGTGTTGTTGGGTGGGAGTCAGTGAGGTGTAGTCTCGTCCTTATATGTCTTCCTGTTAACCTTTCATTTTTATAGTTCCTTGATAATTTGAGAAGTCACGAAGTCACAAAATTCTTCCTCCGTAAGCCATGCGTGTTGTAAGAGGTGACTGAAATGCCGGGAGCAAGAGGCTAGTAACCCCTTCTCCTGTATATATATATATATATTACTAAATATTAAACGAGAAACTTTCGTTTTTCCTTTTGGGCCACCCCGCCTCGGTGGGATACGGCTGGTTGTTGAAAGAAGATATATATATGTATATAGGGATGGGGAAGGTATCACCTCTAGAACTGTGTTGGGGACCCTCATCCTCAGAGAAAAGAATAAACTTACTTCAGGGAAAACTTGAGATTCTTCCCAGAGTGTTTGAATATTTTCTTCTCCTACCACCCCCTATATTCTATGTGAACTTTATTTATGAACAAAATACATTAACAAAGATACAATAGGAAAGAGAACAGCATAAATAACAACTCAGAGCCTTCGCCTCAGATGCTTCATCCAGCTCCCTTGCGGTGGGCTGTGTGACCAGAATGCTGCAGGTATTTCCCCTCTGGATTGCAACACTGAGTCTCTGAAAGAGGAAACTGACCGCTCTGTGATCCTTGATTTCTGTGATGAGCTTTTCACTCAGCTCTCTGAGAAACTTTAGAGCACACTTGCCCCATGCTCTAAGGGTCTTCGACCCTACTGGGATGAAGTTATAGCAAGGGGGTAGGTCTTCATATTTGCAGATCTTCTGAGTCTCCCTGTGACTAGCGGCTTCACCCCCTTCAGCTTCAGAGTATGGCAAGTAGGTGTCCGCCAACGTGGCAGCACAGGTGTAGTCCCAAGCAATCTGCTTACCATCCTTCCAGGGCAGCATAGTGACTACATCTGGTCGCTTTTGACTTCAGTCAGACCTCAGTATTTGGGGTTTCCGTTGAGTTGGGCATCGAGCTGTGGAGTGACTTCTCTTTATGATGTCGCTGACCTCCTCATGTCTTCTGATGTATGACACAAGAGAGAATGAAGGACCCTAATGGAAATAAGTCACTCTGACTTCTTTGGGTTATCGTAGGCTCTCTAAACATATGCTGCTTTAATCTATGTAACTGCATTTATGTATACCTGAATAAACTTAGTTAAGTTCGAACTCATCAGCCGAAGCTCTGCCGCAAATACACCTATGTACGGTGAGTATGAGGGTATATAAATAACAAAAAAAGACACAATACCGTGACTGGAACGATACACAAATAACCCGCACATAGAAGAGAGGAGCTTACGACGACTGTGAGTGTGACTTTCAAAATGGTCCAAGTCGGACCGAAACGTCGTCGTAAGCTCCTCTCTTCTATGTGCGGGTTATTTGTGTATAAGGGTGTATATATATATATATATTGGTACATACGAGGCCTGGTCACGGACCGGGCTGCAGGGGCACTGATCCCCGAAACACTCTCCAGGTACACTACACTAATATAGATTAATATAAAATTTCAGGAAAAATGGCAATGAAACCCGCCCAATATTGTCTTGGGAGCCGAACAGAGTAGCATCATGAGCAGCACTTTGACACCGCTGCCATAGAGCCAGGCAAATGGCACTCTTCCAGTCTTACTGAATGTAAGTTGACACACTCGTTCCTGTGTGTAGAAGAAAACAGAAGAAATGGATTTGGACACAGCGGGAAGGATGAAGGAAAAGCCAGTGTCTGAATGAAATACCCGAAAAAATAATGTCGACAACAACACCACATCATCGTGACAACACTGGAGCACCAACACTGAAGCACCAACACTGAAGTCCAACCAATGAATCACCAATACTGAATCACCAATAATGGAGCACCAACACTGAAGAACCAACACTGAAATACCAACACTTAAGTACCAAGGCTGAAGCACCAACACTGAAGCACCAACACTGAAACTCCAACCCCTGAATCACCAACACCGACACATCAACACTGAAACACTAACACTGAAGCACCAACAGTGAAGCACCAACATTGGAGCGCCAACACTGAAACGCCAACACTGAAGCACCAACACTGAAACACTAACACTAAAGCACCAACATTGAAACACCAACACTGAAACACCAATACTGGAGCAAAAGACAATGAAACACCAACACTGAAGCACCAACACTGAAACACCAACACTGAAGCACCAATATTGAAGCACCAACACTGAAACACCAATACTGGAGCACCAACACTAAAACACCAGCACTAAAACACCAACACTTAAACACCAACACTGAAACACCAACACTGAAACACCAACACTGAAACACCAACACTAAAACACCAACACTGAAACACCAACACTGAAACACCAACACTGAAACACCAACAATGAAGCACCAAAACCAAAGCACCAACACTGGAGCACCAACACTGGAGCACCAACACTGAAGCACCAACACTGGAGCACCAACACTGAAACACCAACAATGAAGCACCAAAACCAAAGTACCAACACTGGAGCACCAACACTGGAGCACCAGCACTGAAGAGCCAACACTGAAGCACCAACACTGGAGCACCAACACTGAAGAACCAACACTGAAACACCAACACTGGAGCAACAATACTGAAGCATCAGCAGTGAATCTCCAACACTGAAGCACCAACACTGGAGCACCAACACTGGAGCACAGACACTAAAGCACCAGCACTGAAGAGCCAACACTGAATCACCAAGCGCTGAAGCGCAGCACTGGAGACACACCAACACAGGCACCAGCGCTGAAGGATAGCACTCAGGCGCCGGCGCAGGCGCAACGCAGAGCACCAACGCTGAGCACCAGCACTGGAAGCGCCAGCGCGCAGAGACCAACGCTGAAGCGCCAACGCACTGGGCACCAACGCTGAGCACCCGGCGCTGGAGGCGCCGGCGCTGGAGGCACCGGCACTGGAGGCACCAACGCTGGGGCACCAGCACTGGAAGCACCAACACTAGGTGACCTAGTGGCGATCAGTGAAGAGGCGGGGCAGGGCTCGGACTCGACCCCGGAACCTCAACTGAGTGAACCTCAACTGGGTAGTACACTGAAACACCAACACTGAAGCACCAACACTGAAACACCAACACTGAAGCACCAACACTGAAGCACCAACACTGAAACACCAACACTGAAGCACCAACACTGAAACACCAACACTGAAGCACCAACACTGAAACACCAACACTGAAACACCAACACTGAAACACCAACACTGAAGCACCAACACTGAAACACCAACACTGAAACACCAACACTGAAGCACCAACACTGAAACACCAACACTGAAGCACCAATATTGAAACACCAACACTGAAGCACCAACACTGAAACACCAACATTGAAACACCAACACTGAAACACCAACACACTGAAGCACGAACAATGAAAACACCAACACTGAAGAACCACCACTGAAGCACCAATACTGAAACACCAACACTGAAGCACCAACACTGAAACACCAACAAGCGCAACATTTGAAACACCAACACTGAAACACCAACACTGAAACACCAACACTGAAGCACAACAATGAAGCACCAACACTGAAACCAACACTGAGCAACACTGAAGCACCAACACTGAAACACCAACATTGAAGCACCAACACTGAAACACCAACACTGAAACACCAACACTGAAGCACCAACATTGAAGCACCAACACTGGAAGCGCAACGCTGGAAGCACCAACGTTAGGCGCAACGCAGGCACGAACGCACAAGAACGCCAGCACTGGAAACGCAACGCTGAAACACCAGCACTGAGCACAACGCTGGAAGCGCAACGTTTGGGGCACCAGCGCGAACGCCAACGCTGGAGCACCAGCGCAGGCACCGGCACTGGAAGCGCAACGCTGAAACGCAGCACTGCGACACCAACACTGGAAGCGCCAACACTGGAAACACCAGCAGCACAGAGCACCAACGCACAGAGCACCAGCACTGAAGCGCAACGCTGGAAGCACCAACACTGAAACACCAACACTGAAACACCAACGCTGGAAGCGCAACGCACAGGCGCAGCGCTGGAAACACTGACGCTGGAAACGCGCAACACTGGGGCACCAACACTGGAAGCGCCAGACACCAGCACTGCTGACGCCAACGCTGAAGCGCAGCGCTGGAAACGCAGCACTGGGCGCAGCATTTAAAGGCGCCAACGCTGAACGCAACCTGGAGGCGCAACACGGAAGCACCAACGCTGGAGGCACCAGCGCTGAGCCTGTGCACAGAGCGCACCAACGCTGACGCCAGCATTTGGGGCGCAGCGCTGGGCGCAGCACTGGAAGCGCCAACGCTGGAGCACCAACGCTGGAGGCACCAACGCTGAGCACCCTGAAGAACTAAGACTGAAGCACCAACACTGAAACACCAACACTGAAACACCAACACTGAAGCACCAACACTGAAGCACCAACACTGAAACACCAACACTGAAGCACCAGCACTGAAGAACTAACACTGAAGCACCAACACTGAAGCACCAACACTGAAACACCAACACTGAAGCACCAACACTGAAGCAACGTCCAGCACTGAAGCAACGTCCAGCACTGAAGCAACGTCCAACACTGAAGCAACGTCCAGCACTGAAGCAACGTCCAGCACTGAAGCAACGTCCAACACTGAAGCAACGTCCAACACTGAAACACCAACACTGAAGCACCAACACTGAAGCACCAACACTGAAGCACCAACACTGAAACACCAACACTGAAGCACCAACACTGAAGCACCAACACTGAAACACCAACACTGAAGCACCAACACTGAAGCACCAACACTGAAGCACCAACACTGAAGCACCAACACTGAAGCACCAACACTGAAGAAACAACACTGAAACACTAACAGTGAAGCACCAACACTGAAGCACCAACACTGAAGCACTAACAGTGAAGCACCAACACTGAAGCACCAGCACTGAAGCACCAGCACTGAAGCACCAACACTGAAGCACCAGCACTGAAGCACCAACACTGAAGCACCAGCACTGAAGCACCAACACTGAAGAACCAACACTGAAGCACCAACACTGAAGCACCAACACTGAAGCACCAACACTGAAGAACCAACACTGAAGCAACATCCAGCACTGAAGCAGCAACACTGAAGCAACATCCAGCACTGAAGCAACATCCAACACTGAAGAAACACTGAAACAGCAACACTGAAGCATCACCACTGAAGCAACAACAATGAAGCAGATACTCTGAAGCAACGTCCAACACTGAAGCAACAACACTGAAGCAACAACACTGAAGCAACAACACTGACCCACCACCACTGAAGCAGCAACACTGAAGCACCAACACTGAAGCAGCAACACTGAAGCAGCAACACTGAAGCAGCAACACTGAAGCAGCAACACTGAAGCAGCAACACTGAAGCAGCAACACTGAAGCAGCAACACTGAAGCAGCAACACTGAAGCAGCAACACTGAAGCAGCAACACTGAAGCAGCAACACTGAAGCAGCAACACTGAAGCAGCAACACTGAAGCAACATCCAACACTGAAGCAACATCCAGCACTGAAGCAACATCCAGCACTGAAGCAACATCCAACACTGAAGCAACATCCAGCACTGAAGCAGCAACACTGAAGCAACATCCAACACTGAAGCAACATCCAGCACTGAAGCAACATCCAGCACTGAAGCAACATCCAGCACTGAAGCAACATCCAGCACTGAAGCAGCAACACTGAAGCAACATCCAGCACTGAAGCAGCAACACTGAAGCAACATCCAGCACTGAAGCAACATCCAACACTGAAGCAACATCCAGCACTGAAGCAGCAACACTGAAGCAACATCCAGCACTGAAGCAGCAACACTGAAGCAGCAACACTGAAGCACCAACACTGAAGCACCAACACTGAAGCACCAACACTGAAGCACCAATACTGGAGCACCAACACTGAAGCACCAACACTGAAGCACAACACTGAAGAACCAATACTGAAGAACCAACAATGAAGCATCAACACTGAAGCACCAATACTGGAGCACCAACACTGAAGCACCAACACTGAAGCACCAACACTGGAGCACCAACACTGAAGCACCAACACTGAAGCACCAACACTGAAGCACCAACACTGAAGCACTAACACTGAAGCACCAATACTGGAGCACCAACACTGAAGCACCAACACTGAAGCACCAACACTGGAGCACCAACACTGAAGAACCAATACTGAAGAACCAACAATGAAGCATCAACACTGAAGCACCAATACTGGAGCACCAACACTGAAGCACCAACACTGAAGCACCAACACTGAAGCACCAACACTGAAGCACCAACACTGAAGCACCAACACTGAAGCACCAACACTGAAGCACCAACACTGAAGCACCAATACTGGAGCACCAACACTGAAGCACCAACACTGAAGCACCAACACTGGAGCACCAACACTGAAGAACCAATACTGAAGAACCAACAATGAAGCATCAACACTGAAGCACCAATACTGGAGCACCAACACTGAAGCACCAACACTGAAGCACCAACACTGGAGCACCAACACTGAAGCACCAATACTGGAGCACCAATACTGGAGCACCAACACTGAAGCACGAACACTGAAGCACCAATACTGGAGCACCAACACTGAAGCACCAATACTGGAGCACCAATACTGGAGCACCAACACTGGAGCGCCAAGGAGAGTCAGAAGAGTCTTACACCAACACACCATACACACACTACCCCGCACACACACACACACATACACACACACACACACACACACACACACACACACACACACACACACACACACCACACCACCCACACACCACCCACACACCACCCACACACCACCCACACACCACCCACACACCACCCACACACCACCCACACACCACCCCACACACCACCCACACACCACCCACACACACACCACACACCACCCACACACCACCCACACACCACCCACACACCACCCCACACACCACCCACACACCACCCACACACCACCCACACACCACCCACACACACACACACACCACACACCACCCACACACCACCCACACACCACCCACACACCACCCACACACCACCCACACGCCACCCACACACCACCCACACACCACCCACACACCACCCACACACCACCCACACACACACACACACACCACACACCACCCACACACCACCCACACACCACCCACACACCACCCACACACCCCCACACACCACCCACACACCACCCACACACACACCACACACCACCCACACACCACCCACACACCACCCACACACCACCCACACACACACACACCACACACCACCCACACACCACCCACACACCACCCACACACCACCCACACACCCCCACACACCACCCACACACAACCCACACACACACCACACACCACCCACACACCACCCACACACCACCCACACACCACCCACACACACACACACACACCACACACCACCCACACACCACCCACACACCACCCACACACCACCCACACACCACCCACACCACCCACACACCACCCACACACACACACCACACCACCCACACACCACCCACACACCACCCACACACCACCCACACTCCCCCACACACCACCCACACACCACCCACACACACACCACACACCACCCACACACCACCCACACACCACCCACACTCGAACCACATCGATAAACACCCGGTGTCGCAAAAATATTTTTCCAGTAATTCACACAAACTTAGAAAAAAGAATGGTGGCTACCGTAGCCATTCCCGTGAGGAAACATGAGAGGGAACCATCCCAGTGTGAACCACAAGACCAGGTAAGACGAGAACCATCCCAGTGTGAACCACAAGACCAGGTAAGACGAGAACCATTCCAGTGTGAACCACAAGACCAGGTAAGACGAGAACCATTCCAGTGTGAACCACAAGACCAGGTAAGACGAGAACCATCCCAGTGTGAACCACAAGACCAGGTAAGACGAGAACCATTCCAGTGTGAACCACAAGACCAGGTAAGACGAGAACCATTCCAGTGTGAACCACAAGACCAGGTAAGACGAGAACCATCCCAGTGTGAACCACAAGACCAGGTAAGACGAGAACCATTCCAGTGTGAACCACAAGACTAGGTAAGACGAGAACCATTCCAGTGTGAACCACAAGACCAGGTAAGACGAGAACCATCCCAGTGTGAACCACAAGACCAGGTAAGACGAGAACCATTCCAGTGTGAACCACAAGACTAGGTAAGACGAGAACCATTCCAGTGTGAACCACAAGACTAGGTAAGACGAGAAGCATTCCAGTGTGAACCACAAGACCAGGTAAGACGAGAACCATTCCAGTGTGAACCACAAGACCAGGTAAGACGAGAACCATCCCAGTGTGAACCACAAGACTAGGTAAGACGAGAACCATTCCAGTGTGAACCACAAGACCAGGTAAGACGAGAACCATCCCAGTGTGAACCACAAGACTAGGTAAGACGAGAACCATTCCAGTGTGAACCACAAGACCAGGTAAGACGAGAACCATTCCAGTGTGAACCACAAGACCAGGTAAGACGAGAACCATTCCAGTGTGAACCACAAGACCAGGTAAGACGAGAACCATCCCAGTGTGAACCACAAGACCAGGGAAGACGAACTGCTAAGTACACACTAGAGAACACATACTGGTAAACATAAAATTTAAAATGAGAGAGGGGAAAAACGGAGAGTGGAAAACCAGAAAGGGGAAAAGGGGAGAGGGGGAAAAGGAAAGAGATGAAAAGGAGAGAGAGGAAAAGGGGAAAGGGATAGGGGGGGAAAGGAGAGAGGGTGGCAGGGTGAGGGAAGATGGCAGGGTGAAGGTGGGAGGTGGCTGGCAGGGTGAAGTAAGGAGGGCGGCTGCCAGGGTGGCTGCCAGGGTAGCTGCCAGGCTAGCTGCCAGGCTAGCTGCCAGGCTAGCTGCCAGGCTAGCTGACAGGCTAGCTGCCAGGGTAGCTGCCAGGCTAGCTGCCAGGCTAGATGCCAGGCTAGCTGCCAGGCTAGCTGACAGGCTAGCTGCCAGGGTAGCTGCCAGGCTAGCTGCCAGGCTAGCTGCCAGGCTAGCTGACAGGCTAGCTGCCAGGGTAGCTGCCAGGGTAGCTGCCAGGCTAGCTGCCAGGGTAGCTGCCAGGGTAACTGCCAGGGTAGCTGCCAGGGTAGCTGCCAGGGTAGCTGAGGAAGTGGATCATCACTTATAAGCACATTCACACTTCCTGTTTGTCCAGGTGCGAGAGAGAGAGAGAGAGAGAGAGAGAGAGAGAGAGAGAGAGAGAGAGAGAGAGAGAGAGAGAGAGAGAGAGAGAGAGAGAGAGAGAGAGAATATAGACACATAATGAAGGATTGAGTGAGACACATGTGTTAGTGTATGAGTCAGAGAGGTATCCTGTATGGATACATCATACACAAGGACACATACAACAACTATATGTATTCATACAATACTTTATATTTAATATATTCATACATGAAACATATACATATATGTATAAATTTCACGTCTTAATATAGAGAAATATTCTCTGCCACATCTCGCTCCCTGCCACATCCTGCACCCCGCCACATCCTGCACCCCGCCACATCCTGCACCCCGCCACATCCTGCACCCCGCCACATCCTGCACCCCGCCACATCCTGCACCCCGCCACATCCTGCACCCCGCCACATCCTGCACCCCGCCACATCCTGCACCCCGCCACATCCTGCACCCTGCCACATCCTGCACCCCGCCACACCCTCCTC
Organism: Cherax quadricarinatus; assembly: GCF_038502225.1. Lineage (NCBI taxonomy): Eukaryota > Metazoa > Arthropoda > Malacostraca > Decapoda > Parastacidae > Cherax > Cherax quadricarinatus. Next base: position 76,116,691 of record NC_091296.1, on the reverse strand, counting down.
CCAGTCACCCCCTTCTGCTCCCTGCCACACCCCTCCTCCCTGCCACACCCCTCCTCTCTGTCACCCTCCTGCTCCCTGTCACCCTCTTGCTCCCTGTCACACCTCTCCTCCCTATCACACCCTCCTGCTCCCTGCCACACCCCTCCTCCCAGTCACACCCTTCTGCTCCCTGCCACACCCCTTCTCCCTGCCACACCCCTCCTCTCTGTCACCCTCCTGCTCCCTGTCACCCTCCTGCTCCCTGTCACACCTCTCCTCCCTATCACACCCTCCTGCTCCCTGCCACACCCCTCCTCCCAGTCACACCCTTCTGCTCCCTGCCACACCCCTCCTCCCTGCCACACCCCTCCTCTCTGTCATCCTCCTGCTCCCTGTCACCCTCTTGCTCCCTGTCAGACCTCTCCTCCCTATCACACCCTCCTGCTCCCTGCCACACCCCTCCTCCCAGTCACACCCTTCTGCTCCCTGCCACACCCCTCCTCCCTGCCACACCCCTCCTCTCTGTCACCCTCCTGCTCCCTGTCACCCTCTTGCTCCCTGTCAGACCTCTCCTCCCAATCACACCCTCCTGCTCCCTGCCACACCCCTCCTCCCTGTCACACCCTCCTGCTCCCTGCCACACCCCTCCTCCCAGTCACACCCTTCTGCTCCCTGCCACACCCCTCCTCCCTGCCACACCCCTCCTCTCTGTCACCCTCCTGCTCCCTGTCACCCTCTTGCTCCCTGTCAGACCTCTCCTCCCTATCACACCCTTCTGCTCCCTGCCACACCCCTCCTCCCTGTCACACCCTCCTGCTCCCTGCCACACCCTCCTCCCTCTCACACCCCATGCTCCCAGCCGCACCCTCCTTCTCCCAGCCACACCCTCCTACTCCCAGCCTCTCCCAGCTTCTCCCAGCCACACCCTCCTTCTCCCTTTCTCTCCCGGTTCCTCCCTCCCTCTCCCAGGTAATCCACTTGGCTGGACAATTAACCGGGGCGTATATTGACCCACAGCCTCGACCCAGCACAATCTGATTAAAAACTTGGGTCGGTGTTGAAGTAATGGAATTAACACTTGCTACCCTCCCCACTGCTTGCTACCCTCCCCACTGCTGCCCTCCCCACTGCTTGCTACCCTCCTCACTGCTACCCTCCCCATTGCTACCCTCCCCACTGCTTGCTACCCTCCCCACTGCTACCCTCCCCACTGCTTACTACCCTCCTCACTGCTACCCTCCCCACTGCTACCCTCCCCACTACTACCCTCCCCACTGCTACCCTCCCCATTGCAATCTACCTTCCCCTCTGCTTGCTACCCTCCTCACTGCTACCCTCCCCACTGCTACCCTCCCCACAGCTACCCTACCCACTGCTACCCTCCCCATGCTGCCCTCCCCACTGCTACCCTCCCCACTGCTGCCCTCCCCACTGCTACCCTCCCCACTGCTACCCTCCCCACTGCTGCCCTCCCCACTGCTGCCCTCCCCACTGCTACCCTCCCCACTGCTGCCCTCCCCACTGCTACCCTCCCCACTGCTGCCCTCCCCACTGCTTGCTACCCTCCCCACTGCTACCCTCCCCACTGCTGCCCTCCCCACTGCTACCCTCCCCACTGCTACCCTCCCCACTGCTGCCCTCCCCACTGCTACCCTCCCCACTGCTGCCCTCCCCACTGCTGCCCTCCCCACTGCTACCCTCCCCACTGCTTCCCTCCCCACTGCTACCCTCCCCACTGCTGCCCTCCCCACTGCTACCCTCCCCACTGCTACCCTCCCCCCGGCTACCCTCCCCACTGCTACCCTCCCCACTGCTTGCTACCCTCCCCACTGCTTACTACCCTCCCCACTGCTGCCCTCCCCACTGCTTGCTACCCTCCCATCTGCTACCCTCCCCACTGCTACCCTCCCACTGCTACCCTCCCCACTGCTGCCCTCCCCACTGCTTACTACCCTCCCCACTGCTTACTACCCTCCTCACTGTTACCCTCCCCACTGCTTACTACCCTCCTCACTGTTACCCTCCCACTGCTTCCCTCCCCACTGCTTACTACCCTCCCCACTGCTACCCTCCCCACTGCTATCCTCCCCATTGCAATCTACCTTCCCCACTGCTCGCTACCCTCCCCACTGCTCGCTACCCTCCACACTGCTACCCTATTGCTACCCTCCCCACTGCTTGCTACCACTGCTTGCTACCCTCCCTACTGCTCGCTACCCTCCCCACTGCTCGCTACCCTCCCCACTGCCCCCTCCCCACTGCTTGCTACTGCTCGCTACCCTCCCCACTGCTACCCTCCCCACTGCTACTACCTCCCCACTGCTTGCTACCCTCCCCACTGCTACCCTTTTCACTGCTATCTACTCTTCCCACTGCTCGCTACCCTCCTCACTGCTACCCTCCCCACTGCTTGCTACCCTCCGCACTGCTACCCTCCCCACTGCTTGCTACCCTCCCCACTGCTTACTACCCTCCCTACTGCTACCCTCCCTACTGCTACCCTCCCTACTGCTACACACCCTACTGCTACCCTCCCTACTGCTACACACCCTACTGCTACCCTCCCTACTGCTACCCTCCCTACTGCTACCCTCCCTACTGCTACCCTCCCTACTGCTTGCTACCCTCCCCACTGCTACCCGCCCCACAGCTACCCTCCCAACTGCTTGCTACCCTCCCCACTGCTACCCTCCCCACTGCTACCCTCCCCACTGCGACCCTCCCCACTGCTACCCTCCCCACTGCTACCCTCCCCACTGCTTACTACCCTCCCCACTGCTACCCTCCCCACTGCTACCCTCCCCACTGCTTGCTACCCTCCCCACTGCTACCCTCCCCACTGCTTGCTACCCTCCCCACTGCTTGCTACCCTCCCCACTGCTACCCTCCCCACTGCTTTCTACCCTCCCCACTGCTACCCTCCCCACTGCTTGCTACCCTCCCCACTGCTACCCTCCCCACTGCTATCCTCCCCACTGCTACCCTTCCCACTGCTACCCTCCCCACTGCTACCCTCCCCACTGCTGCCCTCCCCACTGCTTACTACCCTCCCCACTGCTACCCTCCCCACTGCTACCCTCCCCAATTCTACCCTCCCCACTGCTTGCTACCCTCCCCACTGCTACCCTCCCCACTGCTACCCTCCCCACTGCTATCTACCCTCCCCACTGCTACTACCTCCCCACTGCTCGCTACCCTCCCCACTGCTTGCTACCCTCCCCACTGCTTGCTACCATCCCCACTGCTTGCTACCCTCCCCACTGCTACCCTTTTCACTGCTATCTGCTCTCCCCACTGCTCGCTACCCTTCCCACTGCTTACTACCCTCCCCACTGCTTGCTACCCTCCCCACTGCTACCCTTTTCACTGCTATCTACTCTCCCCACTGCTCGCTACCCTCCCCACTGCTTGCTACCACCCCCACTGCTCGCTACCCTCCCCACTGCTTTCTACTCTCCCCACTGCTTGCTATCCTCCCCACTGCTTGCTACCCTCCCCACTGCTTGCTACCCTCCCCACTGCTACCCTTTTCACTGCTATCTACTCTCCCCACTGCTCGCTACCCTCCCCACTGCTGGCTACCACCCCCACTGCTCGCGACCCTCCCCACTGCTTTCTACTCTCCCCCCTGCTTGCTATCCTCCCCACTGCTTGCTACCCTCCCCACTGCTTGCTACCCTCCCCACTGCTACCCTTTTCACTGCTATCTACTCTCCCCACTGCTCGCTACTCTCCCCACTGCTCGCTACCCTCCCCACTGCTTGCTACCCTCCCCACTGCTTGCTACCCTCCCCACTGCTTGCTACCCTCCCCACTGCTACCCTTTTCACTGCTATCTACTCTCCCCACTGCTCGCTACCCTCCCCACTGCTTGCTACCCTCCCCACTGCTACCCTTTTCACTGCTATCTACTCTCCCCACTGCTCGCTACCCTCCCCACTGCTTGCTACCATCCCCACTGCTCGCTACCCTCCCCACTGCTTGCTACTCTCCCCACTGCTTGCTATCCTCCCCACTGCTTGCTACCCTCCCCGCTGCTTGCTACCCTCCCCACTGCTACTCTCCCCACTGGTACCCTCCCCACTGCTACCCTCCCCACTGCTTGCTGTCCTCCCCACTGCTTGCTACCCTCCCCACTGCTTGCTACCCTCCCCACTGCTTGCTACCCTCCCCACTGCTACTCTCCCCACTGGTACCCTCCCCAGTGCTACCCTCCCCACTGCTACCCTCCCCACTGCTTGCCCACACCTTCAATATGCTGCTACACTGTTCTGTATGATAGTTACACAGTGGGAAGAAAGGGAGAATAATTGTTTAAGTAGAGGGAGTAAGTAAGCTGGTCGGACAGATATGATGAAACAAGAAACTCTTAAGACTCTCTCCCTACCATCCACTCTCACAGAAACTCTTAAGGCCCTCTCTCTAGCCCTCCACTCTCTCCCGCTTCCACTGATAGCATATTAGACAGCCTTTCTGAACAGCCTATACAATAACGTGACAGGAATAGAACAATGATGGCACGAACGTCGTAATCAATCCAAAATTAATTCTCTACGTGTGTTAAACGCGTCTCTGTACAGTATGCACAGCCGTGCCAAAACAGTCTTACTGGCAATCCACCGAACGTAAGGTCTGAAGGCTTGGTAAGCCAGTTCCGCAATTAGCAAGCCACTGGATGGCACAGTGGCTTGCTAGTCTTAGAAGTGACTTGACGTGGGTTTGCACCATCCGTTGTATGTACCTCTGAGTACCGTGTGTTGACGATGTGGTGAGGGAGAGAAAGAGTGTCACACGTTTGTGTCTATGTTTGTGTTTGTTTGCTGGGGAGGTTGAGAAGTCTAATTACATAAGAAAACACTACATCTACAAAACTTCTGTATTGCGAAGCAGAGTAGAGTAGTGGGACGTGGATGTGGTATGGAAAAATGGAAGATAATGGCAACACGTTTTATTAACACAGTTGGTAATGATGGACTGTGAAGGAATACCGAGGATACTGGAGGGTACTGGAAGAGTGTTGGTCTTGCTAGCTGGTGCACCACGGTTCGAGTCTCCAGTCTTCTTATTAAGAGCCACAGATAAAGTGTTAATGTACGGATACCTTTTAAAGGAGTGGAGTAAGGAGGAGATACACTAAAGGCAGGGAAGGAATACTGAGAAGGGGAGGGAGAAAGGGTAAGAGAGAGAAAGAGAAAGGAAGGATATACAATACACAAATAAACGCACATGGGACAGAGAAGCTTATCACGACGTTTCGATCCGACTTGGACCATTTACTAGTCACACTGATACACAAGAGTGAGGGAGCCAGTATATATAAGCGAGTGAGATAGGGACGGGACAAAGAGAGGAAGAAGGAACGGGTTTTGAGGGAGGGAGGGTGAGGGGTTGTGAAAGAGAGGGGAAGGATATGTGAGGAGGGGAGGGTGAGGGGTTAGTGAGAGACAGGTGAATGGTGCGTGAGGACAGGTTCCACTGTGGAGCGAAACGTTATTCCTGTTTATGTTGTGATAGTTGCCTCTTGGTCGCTTCCTCTCAGCCCCTGTGTAAAAAAACAATTATACTCTGTGTGTGTATATGTGTGTGTGTGTGTGTGTGTGTGTGTGTGTGTGCGCACACACACACACACACACAAGTTTTACCTTGGGTCACTGGGGGTGACCAACCCCAGATGGGTCACAATCCTCGGAGGTTACCAGAAGTAAACGGGCCACGCAGAGAGCATAATTGAAACATGGGTGGAAAGTAAACAGACCACGCAGAGAGCGTAACTGTAAACCTCGGATATTTCTGTAACCTTCATTAAGTCTGTAACCAAACTCTGGTCTCTCAGTCAGCTGTCACCTATGCTATTTACATTTAGTTAAAAAAAAAGAAACGATCTGAAGGAACAAGAAATACAAACAATTTAAGGCAACAGGGGGTACAGAGACCCATGGTTGTGGAACACTACAGGAAGGAAAAGAGATACATGGCAGTGGAACACAAATGAGGATACAGAGAATCTACGTGAGAGTGGAACGTGGAACTAACACTTGATAGAACAAGGATATGAACATCATGTACCATATTAAAAGATGGTACATAATGGTACATGATGGTACATGATGGTACTGGAGGTACTAACAAAGTCCAAAAACCCAAACATCTTAAATGTTAAAATTCTTTCTTGCTGTTGCTAATATTCAGAGTTTATAAGACGCGGGCTCAACAGATAAGCAAAAGCAATGTTCGAAGTGTTCAGAGAAGTACATACAAGGTTAATGTTTGTAGTGTTCAGAGAAGTACATACAAGGTTAATGTTTGTAGTGTTCAGAGAAGTACATACAAGGGTGATGTTTGTAGTGTTCAGAGAAGTACATACAAGGTTAATGTTTGTAGTGTTCAGAGAAGTACATACAAGGGTGATGTTTGTAGTGTTCAGAGAAGTACATACAAGGGTGATGTTTGTAGTGTTCAGAGAAGTACATACAAGGGTGATGTTTGTAGTGTTCAGAGAAGTACATACAAGGTTAATGTTTGTAGTGTTCAGAGAAGTACATACAAGGGTGATGTTTGTAGTGTTCAGAGAAGTACATACAAGGGTGATGTTTGTAGTGTTCAGAGAAGTACATACAAGGGTGATATTTGTAGTGTTCATAGAAGTACATACAAGGGTGATGTTTGTAGTGTTCAGAGAAGTACATACAAGGGTGATGTTTGTAGTGTTCAGAGAAGTACATACAAGGGTGATGTTTGTAGTGTTCAGAGAAGTACATACAAGGGTGATGTTTGTAGTGTTCAGAGAAGTACATACAAGGGTGATGTTTGTAGTGTTCAGAGAAGTACATACAAGGGTGATGTTTGTAGTGTTCAGAGAAGTACATACAAGGGTAATGTACACATGACTTAAAGTCATGTGTACAAAAACCAGTATGTACAACCCACAAATGTACATTAACCAGCTGTATACTTAAACCAGGTAACAGCTATCTGGAGTCTACCTGGAGGGTGTTCCGGGGATCAACGCCCACGTGGCCCAGTCCTTGACCAAGCCTCCCGGTGGATCAGGGCCTGATCAAGTAGGCTCTTACTGCTGGCCGCACGTAGTCCAACGCACAACCCACAGACTGGCTGATCCGGCACTGACTTAAGCTCCGTCTTGAAGGCTGCCAGGCGTCTCATGGTAATTCCACTTATGGCTGGTGAGAGGCTGTTGAACAGTTTTGGGTCCCGGACATTTATTTGTGACTTCTCTTAGTGTACTAATGGTGCCCCTACTTTCCAGTCTCATGCTTTCGTAGGGAGTGATTTCTGTTTGTAGATTTGGGACCAGTCCCTCTAGGATTTTTTAAGTGTAGATTATGATGTATATCTCTCGCCTACGCTCCAGTGAGTACAAGTCAAGTGCTTCCAAGCGTTTCCAGTAGTTAAGCTGTTTGATGGAACTTATATGTTCAGTAAAGGTTATCTGTACACTCTCTAGATCTGTGATTTTGAATGGAGATGTCAGTGTACAGCAGAATTCCAGCATAGAGATAACAAATTATTTAAAAAGAATCATCACTGGCTTAGCATCTCTTGTTTCGAATGTTCTCATTATCCATCCCGTCATTTCCCTCGCAGATATGATGGCGACACTGTTGTGATCCTTGAAGGTGAGATCCTCAGACATTACCACTCCCAGGTCCTTCACGTTACTTTTCCGCTCTATTGTGTGATTAGAGTTTGCAGTACACTCAGCTCTAGCTATTATTTCCTGCAGTTTTCCTTAATGGAGGAGTTAAAATTTGTGTAAACCAGCTGTGTACAAACCCAGCGTGTACGCAAACCTGGCGTGGACATAAACCAGACCTTAAAACTAGGTAAGGCTGGCGTGGATGGAGATGAAGTTACAATACCAGAGGTATCAGAGCCAGTGAATGATCAAGGCGGCACTGGTGCCACTCAATACCGTGAAGGTGCCAGTCACCAGAGAGAGACAGACAGAGAGACAGAGAGAATGCTACAACATATGTGAGGTTAGATCATGAATGAGGATATGAGAAGTGAACCAACTTGCACCCTCAGTGCCAACCGGCCGGATGCGCCCACTGGCACCCAAATACGTTAAAGATGTGTAACTCCATCCTCCTCTCTTTCTCTCTCTCTGCTACCCTTGCCCAAAACGTCTGCTCCCACCCATGACAGATTATACTCAGCAACCCCCCCCCACCCCCCACCCCTCCCCCCACCCACACCCCCACCCACCAGTGCCGCCCACTCTTGCTTGACCTGCATGTCCTCTATGTCCTACACTTAACCCCCACATTCCTTGCATCTCTCTCTCTCTCACTTCTGCTGTAGCCACAACACCACCAACACAGTTCAAGAGCACATTCCTCCCAGTACACTGCCCTGTGTCCCAGTATACTGCTCTGTGTCCCAGAATGCTGTCCTGTGTCCAAGTATACTACACTGTGTCCCAGTATACTGCAATGTGTCCCAGTATACTGCCCTGTGACCCAGTATACTGCAATGTGTTCTCCATAAATAACAGCTGGAACACCTGGAGAGACGACAACATCAACAACAACTGGAGCGCCTGGAGAGACAACATCAACAACAACTGGAGCGCCTGGAGAGACGACAACATCAACAACAACTGGAACACTGGAGAGACGACAACATCAACAACAACTGGAACACCTGGAGAGACGACAACATCAACAACAACTGGAGCGCCTGGAGAGACGACAACATCAACAACAACTGGAACACTGGAGAGACGACAACATCAACAACAACTGGAACACCTGGAGAGACAACATCAACAACTGGAACACCTGGAGAGACGACAACATCAACAACAGCTGGAACACCTGGAGAGACGACAACATCAACAACAACTGGAACACCTGGAGAGACGACAACATCAACAACAACTGGAACACCTGGAGAGACAACATCAACAACTGGAACACCTGGAGAGACAACATCAACAACTGGAACACCTGGAGAGACGACAACATCAACAACAGCTGGAACACCTGGAGAGACGACAACATCAACAACAACTGGAACGCCTGGAGAGACGACAACATCAACAATGACTGGAACACCTGGAGAGACAACATCAACAACAACTGGAGCACTTGGAGAGACGACAACATCAACAACAACTGGAACACCTGGAGAGACAACATCAACAACAACTGGAGCACTTGGAGAGACGACAACATCAACAACAACTGGAACACCTGGAGAGACAACATCAACAACAACTGGAACACCTGGAGAGACGACAATATCAACAACAACAGGAACACCTGGAGCGACAACATCAACAACAACTGGAACACCTGGAGAGACGACAATATCAACAACAACTGGAACACCTGGAGAGACAACATCAACAACAACTGGAACACCTGGAGAGACAACATCAACAACAACTGGAACACCTGGAGAGACAACATCAATAACAACTGGAACACCTGGAGAGACGACAACATCAACAACAACTGGAACACCTGGAGAGACAACATCAACAAAAACTGGAACACCTGGAGAGACAACAACATCAACAACAACTGGAACACCTGGAGAGACGACAACATCAACAACAACTGGAACACCTGGAGAGACAACATCAACAACAACTGGAACACCTGGAGAGACAACATCAACAACAACTGGAACACCTGGAGAGACGACAATATCAACAACAACTGGAACACCTGGAGAGACGACAACATCAACAACAACTGGAACACCTGGAGAGACAACATCAACAACAACTGGAACACCTGGAGAGACGACATCAACAACAACTGGAACACCTGGAGAGACAACATCAACAACAACTGGAGCACCTGGAGAGACAACATCAACAACAACTGGAACACCTGGAGAGACAACATCAACAACAACTGGAACACCTGGAGAGACAACATCAACAACAACTGGAACACCTGGAGAGACGACAATATCAACAACAACTGGAACACCTGGAGAGACGACAACATAAACAACAACTGGAACACCTGGAGAGACAACATCAACAACAACTGGAACACCTGGAGAGACAACATCAACAACAACTGGAACACCTGGAGAGACAACATCAACAACAACTGGAACACCTGGAGAGACAACATCAACAACAACTGGAACACCTGGAGAGACGACAACATAAACAACAACTGGAACACCTGGAGAGACAACATCAACAACAACTGGAACACCTGGAGAGACAACATCAACAACAACTGGAACACCTGGAGATACAACAACATCAACAACTGGAGCACCTGGAGAGACGACAACATAAACAACAACTGGAACACCTGGAGATACAACAACATCAACAACTGGAGCACCTGGAGAGACGACAACATAAACAACAACTGGAACACCTGGAGAGACGACAATATCAACAACAACTGGAACACCTGGAGAGACAACATCAACAACAACTGGAACACCTGGAGAGACGACAACATAAACAACAACTGGAACACCTGGAGAGACAACATCAACAACAACTGGAACACCTGGAGAGACGACAACATAAACAACAACTGGAACACCTGGAGAGACAACATCAACAACAACTGGAACACAACAACTGGAACACCTGGAGAGACGACAACATAAACAACAACTGGAACACCTGGAGAGACAACATCAACAACAACTGGAACACCTGGAGAGACAACATCAACAACAACTGGAACACCTGGAGAGACAACATCAACAACAACTGGAACACCTGGAGAGACGACAACATAAACAACAACTGGAACACCTGGAGAGACAACATCAACAACAACTGGAACACCTGGAGAGACGACAACATAAACAACAACTGGAACACCTGGAGAGACGACAACATAAACAACAACTGGAACACCTGGAGAGACAACATCAACAACAACTGGAACACCTGGAGAGACGACAACATAAACAACAACTGGAACACCTGGAGAGACAACAACATCAACAACAACTGGAACACCTGGAGAGACGACAACATCAACAACAACTGGAACACCTGGAGAGACAACATCAACAACAACTGGAACACCTGGAGAGACAACATCAACAACAACTGGAACACCTGGAGAGACAACATCAACAACAACTGGAACACCTGGAGAGACGGCAACATCAACAACAACTGGAACACCCGGAGAGACGACAACATCAACAACAACTGGAACACCTGGAGAGACAACATCAACAACAACTGGAACACCTGGAGAGACAACATCAACAACAACTGGAACACCTGGAGAGACGACAACATAAACAACAACTGGAACACCTGGAGAGACGACAATATCAACAACAACTGGAACACCTGGAGAGACAACATCAACAACAACTGGAACACCTGGAGAGACGACAATATCAACAACAACTGGAACACCTGGAGAGACAACATCAACAACAACTGGAACACCTGGAGAGACAACATCAACAACAACTGCAACACCTGGAGAGACGACAATATCAACAACAACTGGAACACCTGGAGAGACAACATCAACAACAACTGGAACACCTGGAGAGACGACAATATCAACAACAACTGGAACACCTGGAGAGACAACATCAACAACAACTGGAACACCTGGAGAGACAACATCAACAACAACTGGAACACCTGGAGAGACAACAACATCAACAACAACTGGAACACCTGGAGAGACGACAACATCAACAACAACTGGAACACCTGGAGAGACGACAACATCAACAACAACTGGAACACCTGGAGAGACGACAACATCAACAACAACTGGAACACCTGGAGAGACAACATCAACAACAACTGGAACACCTGGAGAGACAACAACATCAACAACAACTGGAACACCTGGAGAGACGACAACATCAACAACAACTGGAACACCTGGAGAGACGACAACATCAACAACAACTGGAACACCTGGAGAGACGACAACATCAACAACAACTGGAACACCTGGAGAGACAACATCAACAACAACTGGAACACCTGGAGAGACAACATCAACAACAACTGGAACACCTGGAGATACAACAACATCAACAACTGGAGCACCTGGAGAGACGGCAACATCAACAACAACTGGAACACCTGGAGAGACAACATCAACAACAACTGGAACACCTGGAGAGACAACATCAACAACAACTGGAACACCTGGAGATACAACAACATCAACAACTGGAACACCTGGAGAGACAACATCAACAACAACTGGAACACCTGGAGAGACAACATCAACAACAACTGGAACACCTGGAGAGACAACATCAACAACAACTGGAACACCTGGAGAGACAACATCAACAACAACTGGAACACCTGGAGATACAACAACATCAACAACTGGAGCACCTGGAGAGACAACAACATCAACAACTGGAACGCCTGGAGAGACGACAACATCAACAACAACTGGAACACCTGGAGAGACAACAACATCAACAACTGGAACACCTGGAGAGACAACATCAACAACAACTGGAACACCTGGAGAGACAACATCAACAACAACTGGAACACCTGGAGAGACAACAACATCAACAACTGGAACGCCTGGAGAGACGACAACATCAACAACAACTGGAACACCTGGAGAGACGACAACATCAACAACAACTGGAACACCTGGAGAGACAACATCAACAACAACTGGAACACCTGGAGAGACGACAACATCAACAACAACTGGAACACCTGGAGAGACGACAACATCAACAACAACTGGAACACCTGGAGAGACAACATCAACAACAACTGGAACACCTGGAGAGACAACATCAACAACAACTGGAACACCTGGAGAGACAACATCAACAACAACTGGAACACCTGGAGAGACGACAACATCAACAACAACTGGAACACCTGGAGAGACGACAACATCAACAACAACTGGAACACCTGGAGAGACAACATCAACAACAACTGGAACACCTGGAGAGACAACATCAACAACAACTGGAACACCTGGAGAGACAACATCAACAACAACTGGAACACCTGGAGAGACGACAACATCAACAACAACTGGAACACCTGGAGAGACGACATCAACAACAACTGGAACACCTGGAGAGACAACATCAACAACAACTGGAACACCTGGAGAGACAACAACATCAACAACAACTGGAACACCTGGAGAGACAACAACATCAACAACTGGAACACCTGGAGAGACAACATCAACAACAACTGGAACACCTGGAGAGACGACAATATCAACAACTGGAACACCTGGAGAGACAACAACATCAACAACAACTGGAACACCTGGAGAGACAACATCAACAACAACTGGAACACCTGGAGAGACAACATCAACAACAACTGGAACACCTGGAGAGACGACAATATCAACAACTGGAACACCTGGAGAGACAACAACATCAACAACAACTGGAACACCTGGAGAGACAACAACATCAACAACAACTGGAACACCTGGAGAGACGACAATATCAACAACTGGAACACCTGGAGAGACAACATCAACAACAACTGGAACACCTGGAGAGACGACAACATCAACAACAACTGGAACACCTGGAGAGACAACATCAACAACAACTGGAACACCTGGAGAGACAACAAAATCAACAACAACTGGAACACCTGGAGAGACAACATCAACAACAACTGGAACACCTGGAGAGACGACAACATCAACAACAACTGGAACACCTGGAGAGACAACATCAACAACAACTGGAACACCTGGAGAGACAACATCAACAACAACTGGAACACCTGGAGATACAACATCAACAACAACTGGAACACCTGGAGAGACAACAAAATCAACAACAACTGGAACACCTGGAGAGACAACATCAACAACAACTGGAACACCTGGAGAGACAACAAAATCAACAACAACTGGAACACCTGGAGAGACAACATCAACAACAACTGGAACACCTGGAGAGACAACATCAACAACAACTGGAACACCTGGAGAGACAACATCAACAACAACTGGAACACCTGGAGATACAACATCAACAACAACTGGAACACCTGGAGAGACAACAAAATCAACAACAACTGGAACACCTGGAGAGACAACATCAACAACAACTGGAACACCTGGAGAGACAACATCAACAACAACTGGAACACCTGGAGATACAACATCAACAACAACTGGAACACCTGGAGAGACAACAAAATCAACAACAACTGGAACACCTGGAGAGACAACATCAACAACAACTGGAACACCTGGAGAGACAACAAAATCAACAACAACTGGAACACCTGGAGAGACAACATCAACAACAACTGGAACACCTGGAGAGACAACATCAACAACAACTGGAACACCTGGAGAGACAACATCAACAACAACTGGAACACCTGGAGATACAACATCAACAACAACTGGAACACCTGGAGAGACAACAAAATCAACAACAACTGGAACACCTGGAGAGACGACATAAACAACAACTGGAACACCTGGAGAGACAACATCAACAACAGCTGGAACACCTGGAGAGACAACATCAACAACAACTGGAACACCTGGACAGACGACAATATCAACAACAACTGGAACACCTGGAGAGACAACAAAATCAACAACAACTGGAACACCTGGAGAGACAACAAAATCAACAACAACTGGAAAACCTGGAGAGACAACATCAACAACAACTGGAACACCTGGAGAGACGACAATACCAACAACAACTGGAACACCTGGAGAGACGACAATACCAACAACAACTGGAACACCTGGAGAGACGACAATACCAACAACAACTGGAACACCTGGAGAGACGACAATACCAACAACAACTGGAACACCTGGAGAGACGACAATACCAACAACAACTGGAACACCTGGAGAGACGACAATACCAACAACAACTGGAACACCTGGAGAGACGACAATACCAACAACAACTGGAACACCTGGAGAGACGACAATACCAACAACAACTGGAACACCTGGAGAGACGACAATACCAACAACAACTGGAACACCTGGAGACACAACATCCACAACAACTGCAACACCTGGAGAGACAACATCCACAACAACTGCAACACCTGGAGAGACAACATCCACAACAACTGCAACACCTGGAGAGACAACATCCACAACAACTGCAACACCTGGAGAGACAACATCCACAACAACTGCAACACCTGTAACAAGGTCAGAAAGCATCACGAAGGAAACAACTAAGATAGCAGAACACATTTTCATGTACTATACCTAAAGGATATTTCCGGGGGACAACGCCCCCCTGCGGCACGGTCTCAGATCAGGCCCCCTGGTGCATCCAGGCCTGACCATCCAGACTGTTTCTGTTGGCTACACAGTCTCCAACATACGAACCACAACCCGGCTAATCAGGAGATGAAGTGAGGAATTTACCAAATTGCGTGTTGAAGATAGCAAAGGTATCTGTCTGTTTGCAGGTAATCCATCCTTATACAGGATGAGGCTGTTGAAAAGTCTTGGGCCTCTTACACTTGCTGTGCTCTCGACACTACTAAAAACAAGAGATAATCCAGAGGTAAGATAAATAATCTGTTTAAACGGAAAATATTAAACTTTTACAAGACTAGAGGACAAAAGAACCTGGGAGGACATAACCACGACGTACAAGATATTATGAGGTCTCCACAGACCAGGAACATGAAGAAACAGATATGAAAGAGCAGTTCTTACGATGAGGAAGAAACAGTGTGGATAAGAAGCGGAAGGGAATTGTTTGCAAGATTGTAATACTAGTTACGATGGTGACCGTGAAAGACATAATCACCCATGTTATGGGTGGGTGTGGGGGAAACATCATGGGTGGGTGTGGGGGAAGCATTATGGGTGGGTGTGGGGGAAGCATCATGGGTGGGTGTGGGGGAAGCAATTATGGGTGGGTGTGGGGGAAGCATTATGGGTGGGTGTGGGGGAAGCATCATGGGTGGGTGTGGGGGAAGCATTATGGGTGGGTGTGGGGGAAGCATTATGGGTGGGTGTGGGGGAAGCATCATGGGTGGGTGTGGGGGAAGCATTATGGGTGGGTGTGGGGGAAGCATTATGGGTGGGTGTGGGGGAAGCATCATGGGTGGGTGTGGGGGAAGCATTATGGGTGGGTATGGGGGAAGCATCATGGGTGGGTGTGGGGGAAGCATCATGGGTGGGTGTGGGGGAAACATCATGGGTGGGTGTGGGGGAAGCATTATGGGTGGGTGTGGGGGAAGCATCATGGGTGGGTGTGGGGGAAGCATCATGGGTGGGTGTGGGGGAAGCATTATGGGTGGGTGTGGGGGAAGGGTGGGTGTGGGGGAAGCATTATGGGTGGGTGTGGGGGAAACATCATGGGTGGGTGTGGGGAAGCATTATGGGTGGGTGTGGGGGAAGCATCATGGGTGGGTGTGGGGGAAGCATAATGGGTGGGTGTGGGGGAAACATCATGGGTGGGTGTGGGGGAAGCATTATGGGTGGGTGGGGGGGAAGCATCATGGGTGGGGGGGGGGGAAGCATCATGGGTGGGTGTGGGGGAAGCATTCTGGGTGGGGGGGGGGGAAACATCAGGGGTGGGTGGGGGGAAGCATTATGGGTGGGTGTGGGGGAAGCATCATGGGTGGGTGTGGGGGAAGCATTATGGGTGGGTGTGGGGGAAGCATTTTGGGTGGGTGTGGGGGAAGCATCATGGGTGGGTGTGGGGGAAGCATCATGGGTGGGTGTGGGGGAAGCATCATGGGTGGGTGTGGGGGAAGCATCATGGGTGGGTGTGGGGGAAGCATCATGGGTGGGTGTAGGGAAGCATCATGGGTGGGTGTGGGGGAAGCATGCTGGGTGGGGGTGGGGGAAGCATCCTGGGTGGGTGTGGGGGAAGCATCATGGGTGGGTGTGGGGGAAGCATCATGGGTGGGTGTGGGGGAAGCATCATGGGTGGGTGTAGGGAAGCATCATGGGTGAGTGTAGGGAAGCATCATGGGTGGGTATAGGGAAGCATCATGGGTGGGTGTAGGGAAGCATCATGGGTGGGTGTAGGGAAGCATCATGGGTGGGTGTGGGGGAAGCATCATGGGTGGGTGTAGGGAAGCTTCATAGGTGGGTGTGGGGAAGCATCATGGGTGGGTGTGGGGGAAGCATCATTGGTGGGTGTAGGGAAGCATCATGGGTGGGTGTGGGGGAAGCATCATGGGTGGGTGTAGGGAAGCTTCATGGGTGGGTGTGGGGGAAGCATCATGGATGGGTGTGGGGGAAGCATCATGGGTGGGTATGGGGAAGCATCATGGGTGGGTGTGGGGGAAGCATCATGGGTGGGTGTAGGGAAGCATCATGGATGGGTGTGGGGGAAGCATCATGGGTGGGTGTAGGGAAGCATCAGGGGTGGGTGTGGGGGAAGCATCATGGGTGGGTGTAGGGAAGCATCATGGGTGGGTGTGGGGGAAGCATCATGGCTGGGTGTAGGGAAGCTTCATGGGTGGGTGTGGGGGAAGCATCATGGGTGGGTGTAGAGAAACATCATGAGTGGGTGTGGGGGAAGCATCATGGGTGGGTGTAGGGAAGCACCATGGGTGGGTGTGGGTTAAGCATCATGGGTGGGTGTAGGGAAGCTTCATGGGTGGGTGTAGGGGAAGCATCATGGGTGGGTGTAGGGGAAGCATCATGGGTGGGTGTGGGGGAAGCATCCTGGGTGGGTGTGGGGGAAGCATCATGGGGGGGGGTCGGGAAGCTTCATGGGTGGGTGTGGGGGAAGCATCATGGGTGGGTGTAGGGAAGCTTCATGGGTGGGTGTAGGGGAAGCATCATGGGTGGGTGTAGGGGAAGCATCATGGGTGGGTGTGGGGGAAGCATCATGGGTGGGTGTAGGGAAGCTTCATGGGTGGGTGTGGGGGAAGCATCATGGGTGGGTGTGGGGGAAGCATCATGGGTGGGTGTGGGGGAAGCATCATGGGTGGGTGTGGGGGAAGCATCATGGGTGGGTGTAGGGAAGCTTCATGGGTGGGTGTGGGGGAAGCATCATGGGTGGGTGTGGGGGAAGCATCATGGGTGGGGGTAGGGAAGCATCATGGGGGGGTGTGGGGGAAGCATCATGGGTGGGTTTAGGGAAGCATCATGGGTGGGTATAGGGAAGCATCATGGATGGGTGTAGGGAAGCATCATGGGTGGGTGTAGGGGAAGCATCATGGGTGGGTGTGGGGGAAGCATCATGGGTGGGTGTAGGGAAGCTTCATGGGTGGGTGTGGGGGAAGCATCATGGGTGGGTGTGGGGGAAGCATGGGTGGGTGTGGGGGAAGCATCATGGGTGGGTGTAGGGGAAGCATCATGGGTGGGTGTAGGGAAGCTTCATGGGTGGGTGTGGGGGAAGCATCATGGGTGGGTGTGGGGGACGCATCATGGGTGGGTGTAGGGAAGCATCATGGGTGAGTGTAGGGAAGCATCATGGGTGGGTTTAGGGAAGCATCATGGGTGGGTATAGGGAAGCATCATCATGGGTGGGTGTAGGGAAGCATCATGGGTGGGTGTAGGGAAGCATCATGGGTGGGTATAGGGAAGCATAGGGAAGCATCATGGGTGGGTATAGGGAAGCATCATGGGTGGGTGTAGGGAAGCATCATGGGTGGGTGTAGGGAAGCATCATGGGTGGGTATAGGGAAGCATCATGGGTGAGTGTAGGGAAGCATCATGGGTGGGTATAGGGAAGCATCATGGGTGAGTGTAGGGAAGCATCATGGGTGGGTATAGGGAAGCATCATGGGTGGGTATAGGGAAGCATCATGGGTGGGTATAGGGAAGCATCATGGGTGGGTGTAGGGAAGCATCATGGGTGGGTATAGGGAAGCATCATGGGTGGGTATAGGGAAGCATCATGGGTGGGTGTAGGAAAGCATCGTGGGTGGGTGTGGTACTAAGCACCATCAACCCATCAGATCAGTATGAACCAGCCATACTGGGAGTGTGGCTGGTTCACTCAGACAACCAGTCACTCAGAGCTGTCCATCACTCAGGAAGCCAGTTAGAAAATCAATCAGTTGCTCAACCCAGACTCCTGTCAACTCGCCATGAGATTGACCAAGGCCGTCAAGGTAATGGGTTAAGTGTGTGAGAGCGGAGGGAAGGGGGGAGGGGGTAGAGAAGATGGGGGAAAAGCGAAGGAGAATAGAGAGATGGTAGAGGGCCGTCAGACATGGCCTCACCTGGCGAACGTCAGGCAACCTTGACAGCCAGCTTGTCAGGCGTCAGTGTGGGGGCGACAGATTCCTTGTCGACAAGACCGCGGGAGGAGCGCAGGAGGAAGAATTGGAGGGGGAAGGGGTAGAGGGAGAGACTGGGAGGGGGACGGGGAATGGCGGGAGAGGATTGGAGGGGGAGATGGGTGAGAATGGTAGGGAGGAGATGGGAGAGAAAGAAGGAAGGTGATGGATGGGGAAAAGGGAAAATAGGTTGCGAGGAAATGGAATGAGAGAAGAAAAATAATGATAATAATAATAATAATAATAATAATAATAATAATAATAATAATAATAATAATAATAATAATTATAATAATAATAATAATAATGTTTATTACTACAAAGAAAGCCACAGGTTATGCAGAGCATTTCCCGCAAATTAGGTCAATTTTGTCCCAGGATGCGACCCACACCAGTCGACTAACACCCAAGTACCTATTTCACTGCTAGTTGAACATGGACAGCAGGTGTCTTAAGGAAATACGTCCAACTGTTTCCACCCGTACCGGGGATCGAACCACGAATCTCAGTGTGTGAGATGAGTGCGCTATCGATCGAGCTACAGGATGAAAAGAGAGAGAGACAGAGAGGACAAAACGAGGATCGCTGGTGAGGAAATGGGAGAAAGAGAGAGAGATAGGTAGGTCAGGACAATTAATGAAACATAGAGATGGGTGCAAACAGTGACAAGGTGAGAGTATCTCAGTTACTCAGTTACTCACAACGCCAGGATGGTCACACCTGACTCAGGAAGAGGAAGAGCAAGTTGGGAGAAGAGGAAGAACAAGGATGGGAGAAAAGGAAGAGGGAGGCAAGAGGATGAAGGGGAGAGGAGAGGGGGGAAGAAATGACTGGATGAAGTGGTGGAGAATGGGCAGAGCCTACCTGGAGTCTACCTGGAGGGTATTCCAGGGATCAACGCCCCCGCGGCTCGGTCCACGACCAGGCCTCCCGGTGGATCAGGGCCTGATCAACCAGGCTGTTACTGCTGGCCGCACGTAGTCCAACGTACGAACCACAGCCCGGTTGATCCGGCACCGACTTTAAGTATCTGTTCTGCTCCCTCTTGAAGGCAGCCAGGGGCCTGTTGGTAATTCCCCTTATGCATAATGGGAGGCAGTTGAACAGTCTTGGGTCCCGGACACTAATGGTGTTTTCTCCTAGTGTACCAATGGCGCCCCTACTTTTGCATCGCCTACCCAGTCTTTTACTTTCGTAGGAAGTGATTTCTGAGTGCAGATTCGGGACCATTCCTTCTAGGATTTTCCAAGTGTAGATTATGATACATCTCTCTCTCCTGCGTTCCAACGAGTACAAGTCAAGTGCTTCCAAGCGTTCCCAGTAGTTGAGGTGTTTGATGGAACTTATATGTGCAATAAAGGTTCTCTGTACACTTTCTAGATCTGCAATTTCACCTGCTTTGAATGGAGATGTTAATGTACAACAATATTCAGCCTAGAGAGAACAAGTGATTTGAAAAGGATCATCATTGGCTTGGCATCTCTCGTTTTGAACGTTCTCATTATCCATCCTATCATTTTCTTTGCACTTGTGATCGTGGCACTGTTGTGATCCTTGAAAGTGAGATCCTCAGACATTACTACTCCCAGGTCCCTCACATTATTTTTCCGCTCTATTGTATGATCAGAGTTTGTGGTATACTCTGTTCTGGTTATTATCTCCTCCAGTTTTCCATGATATGAATAATTAATATTGGCAATAACAAAAGACACAGAGGCTGTATCACCATCACCACCAGAAACAACAACAACAGTCGCAGCAGCATCAGAAACACCACCAACAGCAACAGTAGCAACAACAGTCGCATCAAAAGTTTTTCAAACACATAGATGGGGAATGAGGTGAGACACAAGTAGCGTGCTAATGAGCAAGTCATTTCCTCTCTCGCCAAACTTTACTGATATGAAACAATAAAGAAACTGAAAGAAATAAAACTTTATTGAATTGAGATTATAACTCTAGACTCTTAGGTTCTTAACATTCTACATTCAATACTTAGACATCGAAGATATATATATATATATATATATATATATATATATATATATATATATATATATATATATATATATATAGTATCGGTGCGCCTCTGGCAAGATAGTGAGATAGAGAGAATGATGGTGAAAACGTTTCTAATTTTTCTTGGTCACTTTGTCTCAGTGGGAGACGACCAGTGTGTTAATAATAAAAATAATAATATTAATAATAATATTATTAATATATACATTATTATTATTAATATTTTTGTGTATAATAATATTATTGATATTATTATAAATATAAATATT
Organism: Cherax quadricarinatus; assembly: GCF_038502225.1. Taxonomy (NCBI): domain Eukaryota; kingdom Metazoa; phylum Arthropoda; class Malacostraca; order Decapoda; family Parastacidae; genus Cherax; species Cherax quadricarinatus. The sequence goes on along the minus strand of NC_091296.1, from coordinate 76,095,205 downwards.
AACAGTAGTAGTAATAATAGTAGTAGCAGTCATCGGCACCATGCCTAACTCTTCTAGGGTAGGGTAGGTGCCTGAGCCAGAGCTTGCAGCTCACAACACTGTCATTCCCATTAGCCCCCTTGGGGCGTGGATGGCAGACCAGAGAGGCCTAGCTTCTCCCTACGAGCCCCATGAGGGCGGGGAATGTGGCTAGGCCTAGGGACACTTGGTCCCGAAGATGAGGGGGTACTTGTGCCTCCTCCCATGGGAGACTTAGGTCTCAGACACTCCCTAGCTAGGGAGCCAAGGCCGGGCCACCACTTGGAAAAGGTCCGAGCAGGGAGAATACCGGCGAATCAAGAGGTAGTAGCAGTCATACTAATAATAATAATAATAATAATAATAATAATAATAATAATAATAATAATAATAATAATAATAAATCAACATTCTTAGCATCCAGCAACAATAACAATAATTCCTTGATATTTAAGAGGGACGCAAACATACCCTAATAAGGAACAGTTTTCACCCCTATTATCCTTAATCATAAGGTACAAAATAAAGATCTCTGTAATAACTACGCTAGGTCAACATTACAGGGACTGTAATGATAGAGGTAAGTCAACTTACAGCAACTCAATAAATAATTACATCTTCTCCGTGATGGTTGGAAGACGTACAACACTGTCATGGGTGATACATCCTTGGTCACACCCCCTCCCCTCCCTTCGTTTACCCTATTCGGTAATCTACAATAGATGGCGCACGAAAGTGAACCATCCTGTGTTGTGGAATATAATAGGGGCGAACACACCTGGCTTTTGTTCCCACTTTGCAAATACTGTATCGTGTAGAACAGTGTAGCAGCAAACTGATGGTGTTCCCACTGTGTAACTATCATATAGACTAGTGTAGCAACACACTGCTGGTGTTCCCACTGTGTAACTATCATATAGACTAGTGTAGCAACGCACTGCTGGTATTCCCACTGTGTAACTATCATATAGACTAGTGTAGCAGCACACTGCTGGTGTTCCCACTGTGTAACTATCATATAGACTAGTGTAGCAACGCACTGCTGGTATTCCCACTGTGTAACTATCATATAGACTAGTGTAGCAGCACACTGCTGGTGTTCCCACTGTGTAACTATCATATAGACTAGTGTAGCAACGCACTGCTGGTATTCAAACTGTTTAACTATCATACAGAATAGTGTAGCAGCACACTGCTGGTGTTCCCACTGTGTAACTATCATACAGAATAGTGTAGCAACACACTGCTGGCGTTCCCACTGTGTAACTATCATACAGAATAGTGTAGCAGCACACTGCTGGTGTTCCCACTGTGTAACTATCATATAGACTAGTGTAGCAACACACTGCTGGTGTTCCCACTGTATAACTATCATGGAAATAAATGGTATAAAATACCGACACAATGGAAATATAAACACAAATGCAGTATAATGTGATCCTTTATTGACTACGTTTCGCCCACACAGTGGGCTTTTTCAAGTCACAAACAGAACAAACAGAACTGGTGTTCCCACTGTGTAACTATCATACAGAATAGTGTAGCAACACACTGCTGGTATTCAAACTGTTTAACTATCATACAGAATAGTGTAGCAGCACACTGCTGGTGTTCCCACTGTGTAACTATCATATAGAATAGTGTAGCAGCACACTGCTGGTGTTCCCACTGTGTAGCTATCATATAGAATAGTGTAGCAACACACTGCTGGTGTTCCCACTGTGTAATTATCATACAGAATAGTGTAGCAACACACTGCTGGTGTCCCCACTGTGTAATTATCATACAGAATAGTGTAGCAACACACTGCTGGTGTTCCCACTGTGTAACTATCATACAGAATAGTGTAGCAGCACACTGCTGGTGTTCCCACTGTGTAACTATCATACAGAATAGTGTAGAAGCACACTGCTGGTGTTCCCACTGTGTAACTGTCATACAGAATAGTGTAGCAACACACTGTTGGAGTATCCAATTGTTTATTATATACATCCCTTTCATCACCACCTTCCTGCCTTCCCTTCTCCCCCCTTCCCTGCATTATCAACCTCCTTCCTCTCCCATCCCCTCAGCATCTGCTAATTACACCTAACACTAACTTCTTTCATCTCTAATTTTTAACGCATCTTTGTGCGTAGTTTTACGCCAGTCATCAATTTTTTTCTAGTTAACTAAATTACGTACGCGGATACGTATTATCCAACACCTGAATACCTGCAGCAGGTACTGGAGTTTCTTGCAGTACCTGCAGCAGCAACTGGAGTTGCTTACAGTACCTGCAGCAGGTACTGATGTTTCTTACAGTACCTGCAGCAGCAACTGGAGTTTCTTTCAGTACCTTCAGCAGGTACTGGAGTTTCTTACAGGACCTTCAGCAGGTACTGGAGTTTCTTGCAGTACCTGATTCAGCAGGTACTGATGTTTCTTACAGTACCTGCAGCAGGAACTGGAGTTTCTTTCAGTACCTTCAGCAGGTGAATATCAAAATGGTATACAATACCGACAGGTTGGTAGGTAAGACACATAGGCAACATTTAGCCAACTTTATTCCGAAACGTTTCGCCTACACAGTAGGCTTCTTCAGTCGAGTACAGAAAGTATGCAGGAGCAGTAGAGCCGTGAAAACATCGCCTTCACATCTGAAACTCCAGTCTTCACATCTCTACTGTTCCTGCATACTTTCTGTACTCGACTGAAGAAGCCTACTGTGTAGGCGAAACGTTTCGGAATAAAGTTGCCTAAATGTTGCCTATGTGTCTTACCTACCAACCTTCAGCAGGTACTGGAGTTTCTTACAGGACCTTCAACAGGCACTGGAATTTCTTGCAGTACCTGATTCAGCAGGTACTGGAGTTTCTTGCAGTACCTGCGGCAGGCACTGGAGTTTCTTGCAGTACCTTCAGCAGGTACTGATGTTTCTTTCTTACAGTACTTGCAGCAGGTACTGGAGTTTCTTTCAGTATCTTCGGCAGGTACTGGAGTTTCTTGCAGTACCTGATTCAGCAGGTACTGGAGTTTCTTGCAGTACCTGCAGCAGGAACTGGAGTTTCTTGCAGTACTTTCAGCAGGTACTGGAGTTTCTTACAGTACCTTCAGCAGGTACTGGAGTTTCTTGCAGTACTTTCAGCAGGTACTGGAGTTTCTTACAGTACCTTCAGCAGGTACATGAGCGTCTTACAGTACCTGCAGCAGGTACTGGAGTTTCTTACAATACCTTCAGCAGGTATTGAAGTTTCTTACAATACCTCCAGCAGATATTGGAGTTCCTTACAGTTCCTTCAGCAGGTACTGGAGTTTCTTGCAGTACCTTCAGCAGGTACTGGAGTTTCTTGCAGTACATTCAGCAGCTACTGGAGTTTCTTACAGTACCTTCAGCAGGTACTGGAGTTTTTTACAATACCTCCAGCAGGTATTGAAGTTTCTTACAATACCTCCAGCAGATACTGGAGTTCCTTACAGTTCCTTCAGCAGGTACTGGAGTTTCTTGCAGTACCTTCAGCAGGTACTGGAGTTTCTTGCAGTACGTTCAGCAGCTACTGGAGTTTCCTACAGTACCTTCAGCAGGTACTGGAGTTTCTTGGAGTACCTTCAGCAGGTACTGGAGTTTCTTGGAGTACCTTCAGCAGGTATTGGAGATCCTTGCAGTACCTTCAGCAGGTGCTGGAGTTTCTTGCAATACCTTCAGCAGGTACTGGAGTTTCTTACAGTACCTCCAGCAGGTACTAGAGTTTCTTACAATACCTCCAGCAGGTACTGGAGTTTCTTACAATACCTCCAGCAGGTACTGGAGTTTCTTACAATACGTAGGTACTGGAGGCGACGTACAGCAATGCGCTAACTCATAGGTACCTATTTTATTACTGCTAGGTAAGCAGGGGCAGCAGGTGAGATTCTGAGAGAAAGAGAGAAAGATTGAGAGAGAGAGAGAGAGAGAGAGAGAGAGAGAGAGAGAGAGTAATTCCTTCACTCTTGCCTTGGTCTGAGAATCTCAGCCTTATGGACGAACACATGGTGAGTTTCCCATGGAAACTGCCTGGAAGTAGACCAGAGACCATACATAGAAGTCTAGTAGACAGGGGAGAGAGAGAGAGAATCGGCGGGAGGGTATGGTGCAGAGCTGAGCTGTCTCTCTCTCTCTCTCTCTCTCTCTGGATGAAGTGATGGAGTTTTCCTAGAGGAGCTCTACTCTACTCTACTCTTTGTGGAGCTCTGTATCAGAGCAAATATTTAACTGGGTATATTGCAGTCCCCTGATTGACCAGTTATACTTAATACGTAATTAAGTATTAATAAACTGTACGAAATATTGTTTAATATTAAGTATTAATTTCCCTCACTACACACTCAAGTTCCCTTGAGTGTGTAGTGAGGTGAGGTGGTGTACCCTAGTCTTGCCTCATTACTGCCCCTTCCTGAGGGTAAGAAGGGTCATCCCTTCACGCTAGCGATATGACAAGAAGAGGCGTAAGGAAACACTTGTTCCTGGAGGGAAGGGTGAAAGAGAGAGAAAGGAATAGATTGCGATAGTGGAAGAGGAGAAGGAGGAATCAGGGAACGGATGAAGGACTATACCAATGTCAACTCAGTCCTAAGACTCACTGTGAAGGAAGTGTCTGCGATTGTGTTGTTACGATTTCGTGATGCAAGGAGGAGGGAGGAACGGAGGGGAAGAGAAGAAGTATCAGAGAAGTGGGGAAGGGAACTATTTAGGAATAAGTGAATGTACAGGATACAATACGCACGATATATTACGGTAATATTTTTAACTTTGGATGGAGAACTTGACGTTGAGAATCGCGTGAGCAAATTAATGTAGGAAAACGAGGATAGGCTTTGTGAGGCAGCGACATGGCGTCTGGTTGACGGCAGGTGACCACAAGCAAGGCAGAGATCTCAAGCGATATTTTTAACAGCAAGATAAAGATGGAGATAAATGGTATAAAATAAACACAAATGCAGTACAATGTGGTCCTTTATTGACTACGTTTCGCCCACACAGTGGACTTTACCAAGTCACAAACAGATCTACCTGGGTAAAGATCCCGTCCCTTACACGTCGCTGATCCAACCTACCCAACATTCTCCACCTGACTCTCCACACTACATATACTCATGTACACTCGCATTATGCTGAATCTGTCTTAATTTTTCCAGCACGAGAAGGATCTGGGTGAGCCAGGAAGCAGGTTGCCACACTGGCATAATTAACACCTGGTCTGTCCCTCATGTTGTGACAACACTGCTCTTACATCCACCACCCCTGGGGGTAACATATCAGTCATGCTGTGACAACACTGCTCTTACATCCACCACCCCTGGGGGTAACATATCAGTCATGCTGTGACAACACTGCTCTTACATCCACCACCCCTGGGGGTAACATATCAGTCATGCTGTGACAACACTGCTCTTACATCCACCACCCCTGGGGGTAAGATATCAATCATGTTGTGACAACACTGCTCTTACATCCACCACCCCTGGGGGTAAGATATCAGTCATGCTATGACAACACTGCTCTTACATCCACCACCCCTGGGGGTAACATATCAGTCATGCTGTGACAACACTGCTCTTACATCCACCACCCCTGGGGGTAACATATCAATCATGTTGTGACAACACTGCTCTTACATCCACCACCCCTGGGGGTAACATATCAATCATGCTATGACAACACTGCTCTTACATCCACCACCCCTGGGGGTAACATATCAATCATGTTGTGACAACACTGCTCTTACATCCACCACCCCTGGGGTAACATATCAATCATGCTGTGACAACACTGCTCTTACATCCACCACCCCTGGGGTAACATACCCCTCAGGGTATTTATCATACTCAAGTCTTATCAGACTAGAGTATGATAACAGCACAATGTTAATAGTACTTGCTCACAGGGCAGCCGCTGCGTGTTCATGTACACTCCTGGAGGGTATTCCGGAGCTCAACGCCCCCGCTGCCCGCTCCATGAACAGGTCTCGACAAGACTTGGACAACGACTCTGTCTACACTGGAGGGTATTCCGGAGCTCAACGCCCCCGCTGCCCGCTCCATGAACAGGTCTCGACAAGACTTGGACAACGACTCTGTCTACACTGGAGGGTATTCCGGAGCTCAACGCCCCCGCTGCCCGCTCCATGAACAGGTCTCGACAAGACTTGGACAACGACTCTGTCTACACTGGAGGGTATTCCGGAGCTCAACGCCCCCGCTGCCCGCTCCATGAACAGGTCTCGACAAGACTTGGACAACGACTCTGTCTACACTGGAGGGTATTCCGGAGCTCAACGCCCCCGCTGCCCGCTCCATGAACAGGTCTCGACAAGACTTGGACAACGACTCTGTCTACACTGGAGGGTATTCCGGAGCTCAACGCCCCCGCTGCCCGCTCCATGAACAGGTCTCGACAAGACTTGGACAACGACTCTGTCTACACTGGAGGGTATTCCGGAGCTCAACGCCCCCGCTGCCCGCTCCATGAACAGGTCTCGACAAGACTTGGACAACGACTCTGTCTACACTGGAGGGTATTCCGGAGCTCAACGCCCCCGCTGCCCGCTCCATGAACAGGTCTCGACAAGACTTGGACAACGACTCTGTCTACACTGGAGGGTATTCCGGAGCTCAACGCCCCCGCTGCCCGCTCCATGAACAGGTCTCGACAAGACTTGGACAACGACTCTGTCTACACTGGAGGGTATTCCGGAGCTCAACGCCCCCGCTGCCCGCTCCATGAACAGGTCTCGACAAGACTTGGACAACGACTCTGTCTACACTGGAGGGTATTCCGGAGCTCAACGCCCCCGCTGCCCGCTCCATGAACAGGTCTCGACAAGACTTGGACAACGACTCTGTCTACACTGGAGGGTATTCCGGAGCTCAACGCCCCCGCTGCCCGCTCCATGAACAGGTCTCGACAAGACTTGGACAACGACTCTGTCTACACTGGAGGGTATTCCGGAGCTCAACGCCCCCGCTGCCCGCTCCATGAACAGGTCTCGACAAGACTTGGACAACGACTCTGTCTACACTGGAGGGTATTCCGGAGCTCAACGCCCCCGCTGCCCGCTCCATGAACAGGTCTCGACAAGACTTGGACAACGACTCTGTCTACACTGGAGGGTATTCCGGAGCTCAACGCCCCCGCTGCCCGCTCCATGAACAGGTCTCGACAAGACTTGGACAACGACTCTGTCTACACTGGAGGGTATTCCGGAGCTCAACGCCCCCGCTGCCCGCTCCATGAACAGGTCTCGACAAGACTTGGACAACGACTCTGTCTACACTGGAGGGTATTCCGGAGCTCAACGCCCCCCGCTGCCCGCTCCATGAACAGGTCTCGACAAGACTTGGACAACGACTCTGTCTACACTGGAGGGTATTCCGGAGCTCAACGCCCCCGCTGCCCGCTCCATGAACAGGTCTCGACAAGACTTGGACAACGACTCTGTCTACACTGGAGGGTATTCCGGAGCTCAACGCCCCCGCTGCCCGCTCCATGAACAGGTCTCGACAAGACTTGGACAACGACTCTGTCTACACTGGAGGGTATTCCGGAGCTCAACGCCCCCGCTGCCCGCTCCATGAACAGGTCTCGACAAGACTTGGACAACGACTCTGTCTACACTGGAGGGTATTCCGGAGCTCAACGCCCCCGCTGCCCGCTCCATGAACAGGTCTCGACAAGACTTGGACAACGACTCTGTCTACACTGGAGGGTATTCCGGAGCTCAACGCCCCCGCTGCCCGCTCCATGAACAGGTCTCGACAAGACTTGGACAACGACTCTGTCTACACTGGAGGGTATTCCGGAGCTCAACGCCCCCGCTGCCCGCTCCATGAACAGGTCTCGACAAGACTTGGACAACGACTCTGTCTACACTGGAGGGTATTCCGGAGCTCAACGCCCCCGCTGCCCGCTCCATGAACAGGTCTCGACAAGACTTGGACAACGACTCTGTCTACACTGGAGGGTATTCCGGAGCTCAACGCCCCCGCTGCCCGCTCCATGAACAGGTCTCGACAAGACTTGGACAACGACTCTGTCTACACTGGAGGGTATTCCGGAGCTCAACGCCCCCGCTGCCCGCTCCATGAACAGGTCTCGACAAGACTTGGACAACGACTCTGTCTACACTGGAGGGTATTCCGGAGCTCAACGCCCCCGCTGCCCGCTCCATGAACAGGTCTCGACAAGACTTGGACAACGACTCTGTCTACACTGGAGGGTATTCCGGAGCTCAACGCCCCCGCTGCCCGCTCCATGAACAGGTCTCGACAAGACTTGGACAACGACTCTGTCTACACTGGAGGGTATTCCGGAGCTCAACGCCCCCGCTGCCCGCTCCATGAACAGGTCTCGACAAGACTTGGACAACGACTCTGTCTACACTGGAGGGTATTCCGGAGCTCAACGCCCCCGCTGCCCGCTCCATGAACAGGTCTCGACAAGACTTGGACAACGACTCTGTCTACACTGGAGGGTATTCCGGAGCTCAACGCCCCCGCTGCCCGCTCCATGAACAGGTCTCGACAAGACTTGGACAACGACTCTGTCTACACTGGAGGGTATTCCGGAGCTCAACGCCCCCGCTGCCCGCTCCATGAACAGGTCTCGACAAGACTTGGACAACGACTCTGTCTACACTGGAGGGTATTCCGGAGCTCAACGCCCCCGCTGCCCGCTCCATGAACAGGTCTCGACAAGACTTGGACAACGACTCTGTCTACACTGGAGGGTATTCCGGAGCTCAACGCCCCCGCTGCCCGCTCCATGAACAGGTCTCGACAAGACTTGGACAACGACTCTGTCTACACTGGAGGGTATTCCGGAGCTCAACGCCCCCGCTGCCCGCTCCATGAACAGGTCTCGACAAGACTTGGACAACGACTCTGTCTACACTGGAGGGTATTCCGGAGCTCAACGCCCCCGCTGCCCGCTCCATGAACAGGTCTCGACAAGACTTGGACAACGACTCTGTCTACACTGGAGGGTATTCCGGAGCTCAACGCCCCCGCTGCCCGCTCCATGAACAGGTCTCGACAAGACTTGGACAACGACTCTGTCTACACTGGAGGGTATTCCGGAGCTCAACGCCCCCGCTGCCCGCTCCATGAACAGGTCTCGACAAGACTTGGACAACGACTCTGTCTACACTGGAGGGTATTCCGGAGCTCAACGCCCCCGCTGCCCGCTCCATGAACAGGTCTCGACAAGACTTGGACAACGACTCTGTCTACACTGGAGGGTATTCCGGAGCTCAACGCCCCCGCTGCCCGCTCCATGAACAGGTCTCGACAAGACTTGGACAACGACTCTGTCTACACTGGAGGGTATTCCGGAGCTCAACGCCCCCGCTGCCCGCTCCATGAACAGGTCTCGACAAGACTTGGACAACGACTCTGTCTACACTGGAGGGTATTCCGGAGCTCAACGCCCCCGCTGCCCGCTCCATGAACAGGTCTCGACAAGACTTGGACAACGACTCTGTCTACACTGGAGGGTATTCCGGAGCTCAACGCCCCCGCTGCCCGCTCCATGAACAGGTCTCGACAAGACTTGGACAACGACTCTGTCTACACTGGAGGGTATTCCGGAGCTCAACGCCCCCGCTGCCCGCTCCATGAACAGGTCTCGACAAGACTTGGACAACGACTCTGTCTACACTGGAGGGTATTCCGGAGCTCAACGCCCCCGCTGCCCGCTCCATGAACAGGTCTCGACAAGACTTGGACAACGACTCTGTCTACACTGGAGGGTATTCCGGAGCTCAACGCCCCCGCTGCCCGCTCCATGAACAGGTCTCGACAAGACTTGGACAACGACTCTGTCTACACTGGAGGGTATTCCGGAGCTCAACGCCCCCGCTGCCCGCTCCATGAACAGGTCTCGACAAGACTTGGACAACGACTCTGTCTACACTGGAGGGTATTCCGGAGCTCAACGCCCCCGCTGCCCGCTCCATGAACAGGTCTCGACAAGACTTGGACAACGACTCTGTCTACACTGGAGGGTATTCCGGAGCTCAACGCCCCCGCTGCCCGCTCCATGAACAGGTCTCGACAAGACTTGGACAACGACTCTGTCTACACTGGAGGGTATTCCGGAGCTCAACGCCCCCGCTGCCCGCTCCATGAACAGGTCTCGACAAGACTTGGACAACGACTCTGTCTACACTGGAGGGTATTCCGGAGCTCAACGCCCCCGCTGCCCGCTCCATGAACAGGTCTCGACAAGACTTGGACAACGACTCTGTCTACACTGGAGGGTATTCCGGAGCTCAACGCCCCCGCTGCCCGCTCCATGAACAGGTCTCGACAAGACTTGGACAACGACTCTGTCTACACTGGAGGGTATTCCGGAGCTCAACGCCCCCGCTGCCCGCTCCATGAACAGGTCTCGACAAGACTTGGACAACGACTCTGTCTACACTGGAGGGTATTCCGGAGCTCAACGCCCCCGCTGCCCGCTCCATGAACAGGTCTCGACAAGACTTGGACAACGACTCTGTCTACACTGGAGGGTATTCCGGAGCTCAACGCCCCCGCTGCCCGCTCCATGAACAGGTCTCGACAAGACTTGGACAACGACTCTGTCTACACTGGAGGGTATTCCGGAGCTCAACGCCCCCGCTGCCCGCTCCATGAACAGGTCTCGACAAGACTTGGACAACGACTCTGTCTACACTGGAGGGTATTCCGGAGCTCAACGCCCCCGCTGCCCGCTCCATGAACAGGTCTCGACAAGACTTGGACAACGACTCTGTCTACACTGGAGGGTATTCCGGAGCTCAACGCCCCCGCTGCCCGCTCCATGAACAGGTCTCGACAAGACTTGGACAACGACTCTGTCTACACTGGAGGGTATTCCGGAGCTCAACGCCCCCGCTGCCCGCTCCATGAACAGGTCTCGACAAGACTTGGACAACGACTCTGTCTACACTGGAGGGTATTCCGGAGCTCAACGCCCCCGCTGCCCGCTCCATGAACAGGTCTCGACAAGACTTGGACAACGACTCTGTCTACACTGGAGGGTATTCCGGAGCTCAACGCCCCCGCTGCCCGCTCCATGAACAGGTCTCGACAAGACTTGGACAACGACTCTGTCTACACTGGAGGGTATTCCGGAGCTCAACGCCCCCGCTGCCCGCTCCATGAACAGGTCTCGACAAGACTTGGACAACGACTCTGTCTACACTGGAGGGTATTCCGGAGCTCAACGCCCCCGCTGCCCGCTCCATGAACAGGTCTCGACAAGACTTGGACAACGACTCTGTCTACACTGGAGGGTATTCCGGAGCTCAACGCCCCCGCTGCCCGCTCCATGAACAGGTCTCGACAAGACTTGGACAACGACTCTGTCTACACTGGAGGGTATTCCGGAGCTCAACGCCCCCGCTGCCCGCTCCATGAACAGGTCTCGACAAGACTTGGACAACGACTCTGTCTACACTGGAGGGTATTCCGGAGCTCAACGCCCCCGCTGCCCGCTCCATGAACAGGTCTCGACAAGACTTGGACAACGACTCTGTCTACACTGGAGGGTATTCCGGAGCTCAACGCCCCCGCTGCCCGCTCCATGAACAGGTCTCGACAAGACTTGGACAACGACTCTGTCTACACTGGAGGGTATTCCGGAGCTCAACGCCCCCGCTGCCCGCTCCATGAACAGGTCTCGACAAGACTTGGACAACGACTCTGTCTACACTGGAGGGTATTCCGGAGCTCAACGCCCCCGCTGCCCGCTCCATGAACAGGTCTCGACAAGACTTGGACAACGACTCTGTCTACACTGGAGGGTATTCCGGAGCTCAACGCCCCCGCTGCCCGCTCCATGAACAGGTCTCGACAAGACTTGGACAACGACTCTGTCTACACTGGAGGGTATTCCGGAGCTCAACGCCCCCGCTGCCCGCTCCATGAACAGGTCTCGACAAGACTTGGACAACGACTCTGTCTACACTGGAGGGTATTCCGGAGCTCAACGCCCCCGCTGCCCGCTCCATGAACAGGTCTCGACAAGACTTGGACAACGACTCTGTCTACACTGGAGGGTATTCCGGAGCTCAACGCCCCCGCTGCCCGCTCCATGAACAGGTCTCGACAAGACTTGGACAACGACTCTGTCTACACTGGAGGGTATTCCGGAGCTCAACGCCCCCGCTGCCCGCTCCATGAACAGGTCTCGACAAGACTTGGACAACGACTCTGTCTACACTGGAGGGTATTCCGGAGCTCAACGCCCCCGCTGCCCGCTCCATGAACAGGTCTCGACAAGACTTGGACAACGACTCTGTCTACACTGGAGGGTATTCCGGAGCTCAACGCCCCCGCTGCCCGCTCCATGAACAGGTCTCGACAAGACTTGGACAACGACTCTGTCTACACTGGAGGGTATTCCGGAGCTCAACGCCCCCGCTGCCCGCTCCATGAACAGGTCTCGACAAGACTTGGACAACGACTCTGTCTACACTGGAGGGTATTCCGGAGCTCAACGCCCCCGCTGCCCGCTCCATGAACAGGTCTCGACAAGACTTGGACAACGACTCTGTCTACACTGGAGGGTATTCCGGAGCTCAACGCCCCCGCTGCCCGCTCCATGAACAGGTCTCGACAAGACTTGGACAACGACTCTGTCTACACTGGAGGGTATTCCGGAGCTCAACGCCCCCGCTGCCCGCTCCATGAACAGGTCTCGACAAGACTTGGACAACGACTCTGTCTACACTGGAGGGTATTCCGGAGCTCAACGCCCCCGCTGCCCGCTCCATGAACAGGTCTCGACAAGACTTGGACAACGACTCTGTCTACACTGGAGGGTATTCCGGAGCTCAACGCCCCCGCTGCCCGCTCCATGAACAGGTCTCGACAAGACTTGGACAACGACTCTGTCTACACTGGAGGGTATTCCGGAGCTCAACGCCCCCGCTGCCCGCTCCATGAACAGGTCTCGACAAGACTTGGACAACGACTCTGTCTACACTGGAGGGTATTCCGGAGCTCAACGCCCCCGCTGCCCGCTCCATGAACAGGTCTCGACAAGACTTGGACAACGACTCTGTCTACACTGGAGGGTATTCCGGAGCTCAACGCCCCCGCTGCCCGCTCCATGAACAGGTCTCGACAAGACTTGGACAACGACTCTGTCTACACTGGAGGGTATTCCGGAGCTCAACGCCCCCGCTGCCCGCTCCATGAACAGGTCTCGACAAGACTTGGACAACGACTCTGTCTACACTGGAGGGTATTCCGGAGCTCAACGCCCCCGCTGCCCGCTCCATGAACAGGTCTCGACAAGACTTGGACAACGACTCTGTCTACACTGGAGGGTATTCCGGAGCTCAACGCCCCCGCTGCCCGCTCCATGAACAGGTCTCGACAAGACTTGGACAACGACTCTGTCTACACTGGAGGGTATTCCGGAGCTCAACGCCCCCGCTGCCCGCTCCATGAACAGGTCTCGACAAGACTTGGACAACGACTCTGTCTACACTGGAGGGTATTCCGGAGCTCAACGCCCCCGCTGCCCGCTCCATGAACAGGTCTCGACAAGACTTGGACAACGACTCTGTCTACACTGGAGGGTATTCCGGAGCTCAACGCCCCCGCTGCCCGCTCCATGAACAGGTCTCGACAAGACTTGGACAACGACTCTGTCTACACTGGAGGGTATTCCGGAGCTCAACGCCCCCGCTGCCCGCTCCATGAACAGGTCTCGACAAGACTTGGACAACGACTCTGTCTACACTGGAGGGTATTCCGGAGCTCAACGCCCCCGCTGCCCGCTCCATGAACAGGTCTCGACAAGACTTGGACAACGACTCTGTCTACACTGGAGGGTATTCCGGAGCTCAACGCCCCCGCTGCCCGCTCCATGAACAGGTCTCGACAAGACTTGGACAACGACTCTGTCTACACTGGAGGGTATTCCGGAGCTCAACGCCCCCGCTGCCCGCTCCATGAACAGGTCTCGACAAGACTTGGACAACGACTCTGTCTACACTGGAGGGTATTCCGGAGCTCAACGCCCCCGCTGCCCGCTCCATGAACAGGTCTCGACAAGACTTGGACAACGACTCTGTCTACACTGGAGGGTATTCCGGAGCTCAACGCCCCCGCTGCCCGCTCCATGAACAGGTCTCGACAAGACTTGGACAACGACTCTGTCTACACTGGAGGGTATTCCGGAGCTCAACGCCCCCGCTGCCCGCTCCATGAACAGGTCTCGACAAGACTTGGACAACGACTCTGTCTACACTGGAGGGTATTCCGGAGCTCAACGCCCCCGCTGCCCGCTCCATGAACAGGTCTCGACAAGACTTGGACAACGACTCTGTCTACACTGGAGGGTATTCCGGAGCTCAACGCCCCCGCTGCCCGCTCCATGAACAGGTCTCGACAAGACTTGGACAACGACTCTGTCTACACTGGAGGGTATTCCGGAGCTCAACGCCCCCGCTGCCCGCTCCATGAACAGGTCTCGACAAGACTTGGACAACGACTCTGTCTACACTGGAGGGTATTCCGGAGCTCAACGCCCCCGCTGCCCGCTCCATGAACAGGTCTCGACAAGACTTGGACAACGACTCTGTCTACACTGGAGGGTATTCCGGAGCTCAACGCCCCCGCTGCCCGCTCCATGAACAGGTCTCGACAAGACTTGGACAACGACTCTGTCTACACTGGAGGGTATTCCGGAGCTCAACGCCCCCGCTGCCCGCTCCATGAACAGGTCTCGACAAGACTTGGACAACGACTCTGTCTACACTGGAGGGTATTCCGGAGCTCAACGCCCCCGCTGCCCGCTCCATGAACAGGTCTCGACAAGACTTGGACAACGACTCTGTCTACACTGGAGGGTATTCCGGAGCTCAACGCCCCCGCTGCCCGCTCCATGAACAGGTCTCGACAAGACTTGGACAACGACTCTGTCTACACTGGAGGGTATTCCGGAGCTCAACGCCCCCGCTGCCCGCTCCATGAACAGGTCTCGACAAGACTTGGACAACGACTCTGTCTACACTGGAGGGTATTCCGGAGCTCAACGCCCCCGCTGCCCGCTCCATGAACAGGTCTCGACAAGACTTGGACAACGACTCTGTCTACACTGGAGGGTATTCCGGAGCTCAACGCCCCCGCTGCCCGCTCCATGAACAGGTCTCGACAAGACTTGGACAACGACTCTGTCTACACTGGAGGGTATTCCGGAGCTCAACGCCCCCGCTGCCCGCTCCATGAACAGGTCTCGACAAGACTTGGACAACGACTCTGTCTACACTGGAGGGTATTCCGGAGCTCAACGCCCCCGCTGCCCGCTCCATGAACAGGTCTCGACAAGACTTGGACAACGACTCTGTCTACACTGGAGGGTATTCCGGAGCTCAACGCCCCCGCTGCCCGCTCCATGAACAGGTCTCGACAAGACTTGGACAACGACTCTGTCTACACTGGAGGGTATTCCGGAGCTCAACGCCCCCGCTGCCCGCTCCATGAACAGGTCTCGACAAGACTTGGACAACGACTCTGTCTACACTGGAGGGTATTCCGGAGCTCAACGCCCCCGCTGCCCGCTCCATGAACAGGTCTCGACAAGACTTGGACAACGACTCTGTCTACACTGGAGGGTATTCCGGAGCTCAACGCCCCCGCTGCCCGCTCCATGAACAGGTCTCGACAAGACTTGGACAACGACTCTGTCTACACTGGAGGGTATTCCGGAGCTCAACGCCCCCGCTGCCCGCTCCATGAACAGGTCTCGACAAGACTTGGACAACGACTCTGTCTACACTGGAGGGTATTCCGGAGCTCAACGCCCCCGCTGCCCGCTCCATGAACAGGTCTCGACAAGACTTGGACAACGACTCTGTCTACACTGGAGGGTATTCCGGAGCTCAACGCCCCCGCTGCCCGCTCCATGAACAGGTCTCGACAAGACTTGGACAACGACTCTGTCTACACTGGAGGGTATTCCGGAGCTCAACGCCCCCGCTGCCCGCTCCATGAACAGGTCTCGACAAGACTTGGACAACGACTCTGTCTACACTGGAGGGTATTCCGGAGCTCAACGCCCCCGCTGCCCGCTCCATGAACAGGTCTCGACAAGACTTGGACAACGACTCTGTCTACACTGGAGGGTATTCCGGAGCTCAACGCCCCCGCTGCCCGCTCCATGAACAGGTCTCGACAAGACTTGGACAACGACTCTGTCTACACTGGAGGGTATTCCGGAGCTCAACGCCCCCGCTGCCCGCTCCATGAACAGGTCTCGACAAGACTTGGACAACGACTCTGTCTACACTGGAGGGTATTCCGGAGCTCAACGCCCCCGCTGCCCGCTCCATGAACAGGTCTCGACAAGACTTGGACAACGACTCTGTCTACACTGGAGGGTATTCCGGAGCTCAACGCCCCCGCTGCCCGCTCCATGAACAGGTCTCGACAAGACTTGGACAACGACTCTGTCTACACTGGAGGGTATTCCGGAGCTCAACGCCCCCGCTGCCCGCTCCATGAACAGGTCTCGACAAGACTTGGACAACGACTCTGTCTACACTGGAGGGTATTCCGGAGCTCAACGCCCCCGCTGCCCGCTCCATGAACAGGTCTCGACAAGACTTGGAAAACGACTCTCTCTACACTGGAGGGTATTCCGGAGCTCAACGCCCCCGCTGCCCGCTCCATGAACAGGTCTCGACAAGACTTGGACAACGACTCTGTCTACACTGGAGGGTATTCCGGAGCTCAACGCCCCCGCTGCCCGCTCCATGAACAGGTCTCGACAAGACTTGGACAACGACTCTGTCTACACTGGAGGGTATTCCGGAGCTCAACGCCCCCGCTGCCCGCTCCATGAACAGGTCTCGACAAGACTTGGACAACGACTCTGTCTACACTGGAGGGTATTCCGGAGCTCAACGCCCCCGCTGCCCGCTCCATGAACAGGTCTCGACAAGACTTGGACAACGACTCTGTCTACACTGGAGGGTATTCCGGAGCTCAACGCCCCCGCTGCCCGCTCCATGAACAGGTCTCGACAAGACTTGGACAACGACTCTGTCTACACTGGAGGGTATTCCGGAGCTCAACGCCCCCGCTGCCCGCTCCATGAACAGGTCTCGACAAGACTTGGACAACGACTCTGTCTACACTGGAGGGTATTCCGGAGCTCAACGCCCCCGCTGACCGCTCCATGAACAGGTCTCGACAAGACTTGGACAACGACTCTGTCTACACTGGAGGGTATTCCGGAGCTCAACGCCCCCGCTGCCCGCTCCATGAACAGGTCTCGACAAGACTTGGACAACGACTCTGTCTACACTGGAGGGTATTCCGGAGCTCAACGCCCCCGCTGCCCGCTCCATGAACAGGTCTCGACAAGACTTGGACAACGACTCTGTCTACACTGGAGGGTATTCCGGAGCTCAACGCCCCCGCTGCCCGCTCCATGAACAGGTCTCGACAAGACTTGGACAACGACTCTGTCTACACTGGAGGGTATTCCGGAGCTCAACGCCCCCGCTGCCCGCTCCATGAACAGGTCTCGACAAGACTTGGACAACGACTCTGTCTACACTGGAGGGTATTCCGGAGCTCAACGCCCCCGCTGCCCGCTCCATGAACAGGTCTCGACAAGACTTGGACAACGACTCTGTCTACACTGGAGGGTATTCCGGAGCTCAACGCCCCCGCTGCCCGCTCCATGAACAGGTCTCGACAAGACTTGGACAACGACTCTGTCTACACTGGAGGGTATTCCGGAGCTCAACGCCCCCGCTGCCCGCTCCATGAACAGGTCTCGACAAGACTTGGACAACGACTCTGTCTACACTGGAGGGTATTCCGGAGCTCAACGCCCCCGCTGCCCGCTCCATGAACAGGTCTCGACAAGACTTGGACAACGACTCTGTCTACATACAATTTTATATGGCTGACAGCGGCTGTAACACATCCAGCCATATATTACCAACGTTGTGCCTCTGGAAGATAACAGAAGCCATGTTGCTAACTATATTATTGTCAAGGATAACATAGACGATGTAACTACATTATTGTAAAGAATGTAAGATACACTTGACTCTCCCTTAAGTGGCATCTTGCATGGTGAGGGCAGTGTTCACTGCTACTAGTGAGGGCAGTGTTCACTGCTACTAGTGAGGGCAGTGTTCACTGCTACTAGTGAGAGCAGTGTTCACTGCTACTAGTGAGGGCAGTGTTCACTGCTACTAGTGAGGGCAGTGTTCACTGCTACTAGTGAGAGCAGTGTTCACTGCTACTAGTGAGGGCAGTGTTCACTGCTACTAGTGAAGGCAGTGTTCACTGCTACTAGAGAGGCCAGTCTTCACTGCTACTAGTGAGGGCAGTGCTCACTGCTACTAGTGAGGGCAGTCTTCACTGCTACTAGTGAGGGCAGTCTTCACTGCTACTAGTGAGGGCAGTGTTCACTGCTACTAGTGAGGGCAGTGTTCACTGCTACTAGTGAGGGCAGTGTTCACTGCTACTAGTGAGGGCAGTGTTCACTGCTACTAGTGAGGGCAGTGTTCACTGCTACTAGTGAAGGCAGTGTTCACTGCTACTAGTGAAAACAGTGTTCACTGCTACTAGTGAGGGCAGTGTTCACTGCTACTAGTGAGGGCAGTGTTCACTGCTACTAGTGAAGGCAGTGGTCACTGCTACTAGTGAGGGCAGTGTCCACTGCTACTAGTGAGGGCAGTGTTCACTGCTACTAGTGAGGGCAGTGTTCACTGCTACTAGTGAGGGCAGTCTTCACTGCTACTAGTGAGGGCAGTCTTCACTGCTACTAGTGAGGGCAGTGTTCACTGCTACTAGTGAGGGCAGTGTTCACTGCTACTAGTGAGGGCAGTGTTCACTGCTACTAGTGAGGGCAGTCTTCACTGCTACTAGTGAGGGCAGTCTTCACTGCTACTAGTGAGGGCAGTCTTCACTGCTACTAGTGAGGGCAGTCTTCACTGCTACTAGTGAGGGCAGTCTTCACTGCTACTAGTGAGGGCAGTCTTCACTGCTACTAGTGAGGGCAGTGTTCACTGCTACTAGTGAGGGCAGTGTTCACTGCTACTAGTGAGGGCAGTGTTCACTGCTACTAGTGAGGGCAGTGTTCACTGCTACTAGTGAGAGCAGTGTTCACTGCTACTAGTGACAACAGTGTTCACTGCTACTAGTGAGAGCAGTGTTCACTGCTACTAGTGACAACAGTGTTCACTGCTACTAGTGAGAGCAGTGTTCACTGCTACTAGTGACAACAGTGTTCACTGCTACTAGTGAGAGCAGTGTTCACTGCTACTAGTGAGAGCAGTGTTCACTGCTACTAGTGAGAGCAGTGTTCACTGCTACTAGTGACAGCAGTGTTCACTGCTACTAGTGAGAGCAGTGTTCACTGCTACTAGTGACAACAGTGTTCACTGCTACTAGTGACAACAGTGTTCACTGCTAATAGTGAGAGCAGTGTTCACTGCTACTAGTGACAACAGTGTTCACTGCTACTAGTGAGAGCAGTGTTCACTGCTACTAGTGAGAGCAGTGTTCACTGCTACTAGTGACAACAGTGTTCACTGCTACTAGTGAGAGCAGTGTTCACTGCTACTAGTGACAACAGTGTTCACTGCTACTAGTGAGAGCAGTGTTCACTGCTACTAGTGAGAGCAGTGTTCACTGCTACTAGTGAGAGCAGTGTTCACTGCTACTAGTGAGAGCAGTGTTCACTGCTACTAGTGACAACAGTGTTCACTGCTACTAGTGAGAGCAGTGTTCACTGCTACTAGTGAGAGCAGTGTTCACTGCTACTAGTGACAACAGTGTTCACTGCTACTAGTGACAACAGTGTTCACTGCTACTAGTGAGAGCAGTGTTCACTGCTACTATTGAGAGCAGTGTTCACTGCTACTAGTGACAACAGTGTTCACTGCTACTAGTGACAACAGTGTTCACTGCTACTAGTGACAACAGTGTTCACTGCTACTATTGAGAGCAGTGTTCACTGCTGCTAGTGACAACAGTGTTCACTGCTACTAGTGAGAGCAGTATTCACTGCTACTAGTGACAACAGTGTTCACTGCTACTAGTGACAACAGTGTTCACTGCTACTAGTGAGAGCAGTGTTCACTGCTACTAGTGACAACAGTGTTCACTGCTACTAGTGAGAGCAGTGTTCACTGCTACTATTGAGAGCAGTGTTCACTGCTACTAGTGAGAGCAGTGTTCACTGCTACTAGTGAGAGCAGTGTTCACTGCTACTATTGAGAGCAGTGTTCACTGCTACTAGTGACAACAGTGTACACTGCTACTAGTGAGGAGCCCCACGAAACACACAAGTCACACAGGAAACTTAAACTTACGACAGTGTTCCAGTCTACCCTGGACCATTAACTAGTCACAACAGTTAATGGAGTGTTGTTACTTAATGGTCAAAGTTGAACCTAAACGTCACAGACCGGGCCGCGGGGGCGTTGACCCCTGAAACCCTCTCCAGGTATACTCAAGGTATACTCCAGGTATACTCCAGGTACACTCCAGGTATACTCCAGGTACACTTCAGGTATACTCCAGGTACACTTCAGGTATACTCCAGGTATACTCCAGGTATACTCCAGGTACACTTCAGGTATACTCCAGGTATACTCCAGGTACACTTCAGGTGTACTCCAGGTATACTCCAGGTATAATCCAGGTACATTTCAGGTATACTCCAGGTATACTCCAGGTATACTCCAGGTACACTTCAGGTATACTCCAGGTATACTCCAGGTATACTCCAGGTACACTCCAGGTATACTCCAGGTACACTCCAGGTATACTCCAGGTACACTCCAGATATACTCCAGGTATACTCCAGGTACACTCCAGGTATACTCCAGGTATACTCCAGGTATACTCCAGGTACACTCCAAGTATACTCCAGGTACACTCAAGGTATACTCCAGGTATACTCCAGGTACACTCCAGGTATACTCCAGGTAAACTCCAGGTATACTCCAGGTACACTCCAGGTATACTCCAGGCATACTCCAGGTATACTCCAGGTATACTCCAGGTACACTCAGGGTATACTCCAGGTACACTTCAGGTATACTCCAGGTATACTCCAGGTACACTCCAGGAATACTCCAGGTACACTCCAGGTATACTCCAGGTACAATCCAGGTATACTCCAGGTATACTCCAGGTACACTCCAGGTATACTCCAGGTATACTCCAGGTATACTCCAAGTACACTCCAGGTACACTTCAGGCATACTCCAGGTATACTCCAGGTGCACTCCAGGTATACTCGAGGTACACTCCAGGTATACTCCAGGTATACTCCAGGTACACTCCAGGTACACTCCATGTATACTCCAGGTATACTCCAGGTATACTCCAGGTACACTCCAGGTATACTCCAGGTATACTCCAGGTACACTCCAGGTATACTCCAGGTACCCTCCAGGTATACTCCAGGTATACTCCAGGTACACTCCAGGTATACTTCAGGTACCCTCCAGGTATACTCCAGGTATACTCCAGGTATACTCCAGGTACACTCCAGGTATACTCCAGGTACCCTCCAGGTATACTCCAGGTATACTCCAGGTACACTCCAGGTATACTCCAGGTATACTCCAGGTATACTCCATTTATACTCCAGGTACACTCCAGGTATACTCCAGGTATACTCCAGGTATACTCCAGGTATACTCCAGGTACACTCCAGGTATACTCCAGGTATACTCCAGGTACACTCCAGGTATACTCCAGGTATACTCCAGGCATACTCCAGGTATACTCCAGGTATACTCCAGGTATACTCCAGGTACACTCCAGGTATACTCCAGGTATACTCCAGGTACACTCCAGGTATACTCCAGGTAAACTCCAGGTATACTCCAGGTACACTCCAGGTATACTCCAGGTATACTCCAGGTATACTCCAGGTATACTCCAGGTACACTCCAGGTACACTCCAGGTATACTCCAGGTATACTCCAGGTACACTCCAGGTATACTCCAGGTATACTCCAGGTATACTCCAGGTACACTCCAGGTATACTCCAGGTATACTCCAGGTATACTCCAGGTATACTCCAGGTATACTCCAGGTATACTCCAGGTATACTCCAGGTACACTCCAGGTATACTCCAGGTACACTCCAGGTATACTCCAGGTACACTCCAGGTATACTCCAGGTACACTCCAGGTATACTCCAGGTATACTCCAGGTATACTCCAGGTACACTCCAGGTATACTCCAGGTATACTCCAGGTATACTCCAGGTATACTCCAGGTACACTCCAGGTACACTCCAGGTATACTCCAGGTACACTCCAGGTATACTCCAGGTATACTCCAGGTATACTCCAGGTGCACTCCAGGTACACTCCAGGTATACTCCAGGTACACTCCAGGTATACTCCAGGAATACTCCAGGTACACTCCAGGTATACTCCAGGTATACTCCAGGTATACTCCAGGTACACTCCAGGTATACTCCAGGTACACTCCAGGTATACTCCAGAGTATACTCCAGGTATACTCCAGGTATACTCCAGGTATACTCCAGGTGTACTCCAGGTACACTCCAGGTACACTCCAGGTACACTCCAGGTATACTCCAGGTATACTCCAGGTATACTCCAGGTATACTCCAGGTATACTCCAGGTGTACTCCAGGTACACTCCAGGTACACTCCAGGTACACTCCAGGTACACTCCAGGTATACTCCAGGTACACTCCAGGTATACTCCAGGTATACTCCAGGTATACTCCAGGTATACTCCAGGTATACTCCAGGTACACTCCAGGTATACTCCAGGTACACTCCAGGTATACTCCAGGTACACTCCAGGTACACTCCAGGTACACTCCAGGTATACTCCAGGTATACTCCAGGTATACTCCAGGTATACTCCAGGTGTACTCCAGGTACACTCCAGGTACACTCCAGGTACACTCCAGGTATACTCCAGGTACACTCCAGGTACACTCCAGGTACACTCCAGGTATACTCCAGGTACACTCCAGGTATACTCCAGGTATACTCCAGGTATACTCCAGGTATACTCCAGGTATACTCCAGGTATGCGCACATTGTTTCACTCACGGTATTGTGACCTTTTATTTTATTCTTTATAATACTGAAGTTACTTTCTTTTACTTAAGAAAGTGACCTTTTACAAGGCCAGAGGTCACAGTAGGCCAGAGGTCACAGTAGGCCAGAGGTCACAGTAGGCCAGAGGTCACAGTAGGCCAGAGGTCACAGTACTTCTGGCACAATACCTCATGTTCAAGGCATTTCAAGCCTTGAACATGAGGGTGAGGGACTGACCACCTCCCACCATGGGTGAGGGACTGATCACCTCCCACCATGGGTGAGGGACTGACCACCTCCCACCATGGGTGAGGGACTGATCACCTCCCACCATGGGTGAGGGACTGACCACCTCCCACCATGGGTGAGGGACTGACCACCTCCCACCATGGGTGAGGGACTGACCACCTCCCACCATGGGTGAGGGACTGATCACCTCCCACCATGGGTGAGGGACTGATCACCTCCCACCATGGGTGAGGGACTGATCACCTCCCACCATGGGTGAGGGACTGACCATCTCCCACCATGGGTGAGGGACTGATCACCTCCCACCATGGGTGAGGTACTGATCACCTCCCACCATGGGTGAGGGACTGACCATCTCCCACCATGGGTGAGGGACTGACCACCTCCCACCATGGGTGAGGGACTGATCACCTCCCACCATGGGTGAGGGACTGATCACCTCCCACCATGGGTGAGGGACTGACCACCTCCCACCATGGGTGAGGGACTGATCACCTCCCACCATGGGTGAGGGACTGATCACCTCCCACCATGGGTGAGGGACTGATCACCTCCCACCATGGGTGAGGGACTGATCACCTCCCACCATGGGTGAGGGACTGATCACCTCCCACCATGGGTGAGGGACTGACCATCTCCCACCATGGGTGAGGGACTGATCACCTCCCACCATGGGTGAGGGACTGATCACCTCCCACCATGGGTGAGGGACTGACCATCTCCCACCATGGGTGAGGGACTGACCACCTCCCACCATGGGTGAGGGACTGATCACCTCCCACCATGGGTGAGGGACTGATCACCTCCCACCATGGGTGAGGGACTGATCACCTCCCACCATGGGTGAGGGACTGATCACCTCCCACCATGGGTGAGGGACTGATCACCTCCCACCATGGGTGAGGGACTGACCACCTCCCACCATGGGTGAGGGACTGATCACCTCCCACCATGGGTGAGGGACTGATCACCTCCCACCATGGGTGAGGGACTGATCACCTCC
The DNA here is from genome assembly GCF_038502225.1 of Cherax quadricarinatus. Lineage (NCBI taxonomy): Eukaryota > Metazoa > Arthropoda > Malacostraca > Decapoda > Parastacidae > Cherax > Cherax quadricarinatus. The sequence goes on along the minus strand of NC_091296.1, from coordinate 76,070,849 downwards.
CACCATGGGTGAGGGACTGATCACCTCCCACCATGGGTGAGGGACTGATCACCTCCCACCATGGGTGAGGGACTGATCACCTCCCACCATGGGTGAGGGACTGATCACCTCCCACCATGGGTGAGGGACTGATCACCTCCCACCATGGGTAAGGGACTGATCACCTCCCACCATGGGTGAGGGACTGATCACCTCCCACCATGGGTGAGGGACTGATCACCTCCCACCATGGGTGAGGGACTGATCACCTCCCACCATGGGTGAGGGACTGATCACCTCCCACCATGGGTGAGGGACTGATCACCTCCCACCATGGGTGAGGGACTGACCATCTCCCACCATGGGTGAGGGACTGACCACCTCCCACCATTGGTGAGGGACTGATCACCTCCCACCATGGGTGAGGGACTGATCACCTCCCACCATGGGTGAGGGACTGATCACCTCCCACCATGGGTGAGGGACTGATCACCTCCCACCATGGGTGAGGGACTGATCACCTGGGTGAGGGACTCACCTCCCACCATGGGTGAGGGACTGATCACCTCCCACCATGGGTGAGGGACTGAACACCTCCCATGGGTGAGGGACTGATCACCTCCCACCATGGGTGAGGGACTGATCACCTCCCACCATGGGTGAGGGACTGATCACCTCCCACCATGGGTGAGGGACTGATCACCTCCCACCATGGGTGAGGGACTGATCACCTCCCACCATGGGTGAGGGACTGATCACCATGGGTGAGGGACTGACCACCCCACCATCCCACCATGGGTGAAGGGGTGAGGGACTGACTCCCACCATGGGTGAGGGACTGATCACCTGGGTGAGGGACTGATCACCTCCCACCATGGGTGAGGGACTGACCACCATGGGTGAGGGACTGATCACCTCCCACCATGGGTGAGGGACTGACCACCTCCCACCATGGGTGAGGGACTCTCCCACCATGGGTGACCACCTCCCACCATGGGTGAACTGACCATCTCCCACCATGGGTGAGGGACTGACCACCTCCCACCTTGGGTGAGGAACTGATCCACCATGACTGACCATCTCCCACCATGGGTGAGGGACTGATCACCTCCCACCATGGGTGAGGGACTGATCACCTCCCACCATGGGTGAGGGACTGACCACTTCCCACCATGGGTGAGGAACTGGCCACCTCCCAACATGGGTGAGGAACTGACCACCTCCCACCATGGGTGAGGAACTGGCCACCTCCCAACATGGGTGAGGAACTGACCACCTCCCACCATGGGTGAGGGACTGACCACCTCCCACCATGGGTGAGGGACTGACCACCTCCCACCATGGGTGAGGGACTGACCACCTCTCACCATGGGTGAGGGACTCACCACCTCCCACCATGGGTGAGGGACTGACCACCTCCCACCATGGGTGAGGGACTGACCACCTCCTACCATGGGTGAGGGACTGACCACCTCCCACCATGGGTGAGGGACTGACCACCTCCCACCATGGGTGAGGGACTGACCACCTCGCACCATGGGTGAGAAACTGACCACCTCCCACCATGGGTGAGGGACTGACCACCTCCCACCATGGGTGAGGAACTGACCACCTCCCACCATGGGTGAGGGACTGACCACCTCCCACCATGGGTGAGGAACTGACCACCTCCCACCATGGGTGAGGGACTGACCACCTCCCACCATGGGTGAGGAACTGACCACCTCCCACCATGGGTGAGGGACTGACCACCTCCCACCATGGGTGAGGGACTGACCACCACCAACCATGGGTGACTGATCATTTTAAAACTACTGTTGCTTGCAGTGTTGTATTCACCTGTATCTGACTGAAGAAATCTCTTCTGCAGACAGAACGTTTCGCCAATAATAATACCCAAGTGTTCCTAATGTATTTTATTCGTGAGAAGTAAAATCAATCCATGTCTCGCGAGATAAGACGAGGACAAGGAGGAGGAAGAAGAAGAGGAAGAGGACAAGGAAGAGGAAGAGAAAGAAGAGGAAGAAGAAGAGGAGGAGGAAGAGGAAGAGGGGGAAGAAGAGGAAGAGAAGGAGGAAGAGGAAGCGGGGAAAGAACAGAAAGGGGAAACTGAAGAGATTGTTAGGTAAGACACATATGCAACAGTTAGGTATCTTTATTTCGAAACGTTTCGCCTACACAGTAGGCTTCTTCAGTCGAGTACAGAAAAGTTGATAGAAGCAGAAGATACTTGAAGACGATGTAATCAGTCCATCACCCTTAAAGTTTTGAGGTGGTCAGTCCCTCAGTCTGGAGAAGAGCATTGTTTGACTGAGGGACTGACCACCTCAAAACTTTAAGGGTGATGGACTGATTACATCGTCTTCAAGTCTCTTCTGCTTCTATCAACTTTTCTGTACTCGACTGAAGAAGCCTACTGTGTAGGCGAAACGTTTCGAAATAAAGATACCTAACTGTTGCATATGTGTCTTACCTAACAATCTGTCGGTATTTTATACCATTTTAATGTTCAAACGAAAGAGAAGAAATGGCAGGAGGAGAACGAGGACAGCAAAAACAATTACAAGGAAGAGGAGAGAGTGGAAGACCGAGAAGAAAAGACGCATGGAGCAGAGAACGAGGAGAAAAATATGAGCAGCGACAACAACAGAAACAGCAGCAATAACAGCTACAACAGCAGCAGAAACAAAGCAATAACAGCTACAACAGCAGCAGAAACAAAGCAATAACAGCTACAACAACAGCAGAAACAAAGCAATAACAGCTACAACAACAGTAGAAACAGCAGCAATAACAGCTACAAAAGCAGCAATAACAGCTACATAAGCAGCAGAAACAACAGCAATAACAGCTACAATAACAGCAGAAACTGCACCACTAACAGCTACAACAACAGCAAAAACAGTAGCAATATCATAATATAGTGCTCGTTGAGCAAGTACACAAACAGGGAGTAGACTTAAATTAGCTCAGAGGCGTCCACACCACCGCATGTCCTTCGATGGTGGGTACAACATCTAGCTTGGCTGGATGCACTATTGTTAAGGATTGTGTGGTCTAGTGGTCTAAAGCGTCATGCATTTTCTCTCACCATGAGGCAGGCCAAAATAGCATGGGTTCGACTCATTGGCTAGTGCAGTGTTGTTATTGATCAATACCACTCGTTTAGAGGTTACAATACTATATATATATATATATATATATATATATATATATATATATATATATATATATATATATATATATATATATATATATGTATATATATATATATATATATATATATATATATATATATATATATATATATATATATATATATCGTTATTTATGTATTTATTTATTTATTCATATTCATATATTTATATTTATATATTTATATTTATATATTTATATATTTATATATTTATATATTATATATTTATATATTATATATTTATATATTATATATTTATATATTTATATATTTATATATTTATATTCATATATTTATTTTCATATAGTCGGACTTGAGTCCTGGAAATGGGAAGTACAATGTCTGCACTTTAAAGGAGGGGTTTGGGATATTAGCAGTTTGGAGGGATATGTTGTGTATCTTTATACGTATATGCTTCTAAACTGTTGTATTCTGAGCACCTCTGCAAAAACAGTGATAATGTGTGAGTGTGGTGAAAGTGTTGAATGATGAAAGTATTTTCGTTTTGGGGATTTTCTTTCTTTTTTAGGTCACCCTGCCTCGGTGGGAGACGACCGACTTGTTGAAAAAAAAATATATATTTATATATATATATATATATATATATATATATATATATATATATATATATATATATATATATATATATATATATATACATATATATATCATATATATATATATATATATATATATATATATATATATATATATATATATATATATATATATATATGTGTGTGTGTGTGTGTGTGTGTGTGTGTGTGTGTGTGTGTGTGTAGATGGATAGATAGATAGACAGATAGATAGATAGATAGATAGATAGATAGATAGATAGAATGAAAGGGAGGGGAATGGAGGTAGGGAACGAAGGAGGGAAGGAAGCGACGGGAGGAGAGGAACAACAAAAAAGTGAAGAAAGGAAGGAGAAGGGTGGGAGGAAAAGAGAGACAAATGAATCTACAGAAGGTTCCCATGTTTTTTTTAAATTTTGTCTGGTATTGTGACTGTCCTGGACAGCAGCAGTAACCCAGTGAACGTTGAAACAATAACAACAACAACAGCAACAATCAGCCTAAATAGTGGACACACTACTGGCCATCACTGCTCTTGACAAAATGCTCCCATCACTCCCTCTACAACAGTCTACGCGCCTACGTACAACTATTGCTACCACCTGTATATATTACAATAATTAAGTGCAGTAAATCCTTGGCACTAGCCACAGTAGCAACGCACTTACACTTATCAAAGATAAAGATTGTGTTGATTATATTATCCTGTAATGTGTAACATCTTAAGTTATAGTGCGAGAGAGAATGTTGGTCCACCGCGCCACACACTTTACAGTGATCTCAGAGTGTGTTGATCCAGCAGTCCACACACTTTACGCAGTGTTCTCTCCTAGAGCGTGTGTGTTCATCCAGCAGTGCACACTGCTCAGTGTTCTCTCTCAGAGCTGTTCCAGCAGGGAGTCACACGTTGCAGGTCCTCCCACACTCAAGTAACAAGTATCAGCAACGTTCTACATTGTGTCGTGATAAACCGTTTATGTAATTCCGCATCTAAGCTGGTGGTAATTAACTCTCTAACCTCCGCGACTAGTATCCGGATCCATCAAAAGACCTCAGTCTACCTCAATCCTGTCTCTCCCACCTCCCCTCAGTCTCTCCTGCCTCTCAACCACCAACCCCTCTCTTCCCCGCCCCCACCCGTTGTCACCTCCCATTAGCTTCCCCTGAACTTCCCACCTCCCATGAGCCTGTACCTCTCTCTGCCACCTCCCCCTCTCATCAATCTCACTCCCTGCCACCCCCGGTATCAGCCTCCCCTCTCCACCCCACTCCTCACATTCATCTTTCACTCTTCACCACATTCCCTCTATATATTATATACACTGGCGGATCTATACAAGTCTACTGGCAGTGTTGCATCTGCTGTTGTTGCTACCTCCTGCAGGAGTCTACTGGCAGTGTTGCATCTGCTGTTGTTGCTACCTCCTGCAGGAGTCTACTGGCAGTGTTGCATCTGCTGTTGTTGCTACCTCCTGCAGGAGTCTACTGGCAGTGTTGCATCTGCTGTTGTTGCTACCTCCTGCAAGAGTCTACTGGCAGTGTTGCATCTGCTGTTGTTGCTACCTCCTGCAGGAGTCTACTGGTAGTGTTGCATCTGCTCTTGTCCACAAGATGGACATGAGGTACACAATGAACTAGCCACTACCATCCACAGGATGGATATGAGGTGCACAATAAACTAGCCACTACCATCCACAGGATGGATATGAGGTACACAATAAACTAGCCACTACCATCCACCGGATGGATATGAGGTACACAATAAACTACCCACTACCATCCACAGGATGGATATGAGGTACACAATAACCTAGCCACTACCATCCACAGGATGGATATGAGGTACACAATAAACTAGCCACTACCATCCACAGAATGGATATGAGGTACACAATAAACTAGCCACTACCATCCACAGGATGGATATGAGATACACAATAAACTACCCACTACCATCCACAGGATGGATATGAGGTACACAATAAACTAGCCACTACCATCCACAGGATGGATATGAGGCACATAATAAACTAGCCACTACCATCCACAGGATGGATATGAGGTACACAATAAACTAGCCACTACCATCCACAGGATGGATATGAGGTACACAATAAACTAGCCACTTCCATCCACAGGATGGATATGAGGTACACAATAAACTACCCACTACCATCCACAGGATGGATATGAGGTACACAATAAACTAGCCACTACCATCCACAGGATGGATATGAGGTACACAATAAACTACCCACTACCATCCACAGGATGGATATGAGGTACACAATAACCTAGCCACTACCATCCACAGGATGGATATGAGGTACACAGTAAACTAGCCACTACCATCCTCAGAATGGATATGAGGTACACAATAAACTAGCCACTACCATCCACAGGATGGATATGAGGTACACAGTAAACTAGCCACTACCATCCTCAGGATGGATATGAGGTACACAATAAACTAGCCACTATCATCCACAGGATGGATATGAGGTACACAATAACCTAGCCACTACCATCCACAGGATGGATATGAGGTACACAATAAACTAGCCACTACCATCCACAGGATGGATATGAGGTACACAATAACCTAGCCACTACCATCCACAGGATGGATATGAGGTACACAATAAACTAGCCACTATCATCCACAGGATGGATATGAGGTACACAATAAACTAGCCACTACCATCCACAGGATGGATATGAGGTACACAATAACCTAGCCACTACCATCCACAGGATGGATATGAGGTACACAATAAACTAGCCACTATCATCCACAGGATGGATATGAGGTACACAATAAACTAGCCACTACCATCCACAGGATGGATATGAGGTACACAATAAACTAGCCACTACCATCCACAGGATGGATATGAGGTACACAATAAACTAGCCACTACCATCCACAGGATGGATATGAGGTACACAATAACCTAGCCACTACCATCCACAGGATGGATATGAGGTACACAATAAACTAGCCACTACCATCCACAGGATGGATATGAGGTACACAATAAACTAGCCACTACCATCCACAGGATGGATATGAGGTACACAATAAACTAGCCACTACCATCCACAGGATGGATATGAGGTGCACAATAAACTAGCCACTACCATCCACAGGATGGACCTGAGGTACACAATAAACTAGCCACTACCATCCACAGGATGGATATGAGGTACACAATAACCTAGCCACTACCATCCACAGGATGAACCTGAGGTACACAATAAACTAGCTGCTAAAACCTAATCTCTGCTCTCCCTGGAACCTGGAGGTGACACTGAGAGACCAGAGTGCCAGACTGCGGCACTACACCCACACCATCTCTCTCCTCAACCACTCACACACTATTAATGTGACTGGGGAAACCCAGCAGGTAGAGGTAAGAGAAGCAGGAGAGCAGGGAAGAGGATGTGTGTGTGTGTGTGTGTGTGTGTGTGTGTGTGTGTGTGTGTGTGTGTGTGTGTGTGTGTGTGTGTGTGTGTGTTTATGTGGTGAACCAGCCCAGTCGATCATACCTGCTCAAGACGACCCGAAAATTAACATAATACTTAACAGCGGGTAGCAGTGGGTAGCAGACTGTAGCATCGGGTAGCAGACTGTAGCAGTGGGCTGCAGACTGTAGCAGAGGGTAGCAGACTGTATCAGTGGGTAGCAGACTGTAGCAGTGGGCTGCAGACTGTAGCAGCGGGTAGCAGACTGTAGCAGTGGGTAGCAGACTGTAGCAGCGGGCAGCAGACTGTAGCAGCGGGTAGCAGACTGTAGCATATGGGTAACAGACTTTCGCAGTGGGTAGTAGACCGTAGCAGTGAGTAACATACTGTAGCAGCGGGTAGCAGACTTTAGCAGTCGGTAGCAGACTGTAGCAGTGGGAAGCAGACTGTAGCAGTGGGTAGCAGACTGTAGCAGTGGGTAGCAGACTGTAGCAGCGGGTAGCAGACTGTAGCAGTGGGTAGTAGACTGTACCAGTTGGTAGCAGACTGTAGCAGCGGGTAGCAGTCTGTAGCAGCAGGTAGCAGATTGTAGCAGTAGGTAGCAGACTGCAGCAGCGGGTAGCACATTGTAGCACTGGATAGCAGTAGTTAACAACGAGTAGCAGCGGATAGCAATGGGTAACAGCAGGTAGCAGTGAGTAGCAGTGGTAGCAGAGGGTAGCAATGGGTGGCAGTGGTAGCAGCGGGTATTCCTCTTCTTCCTATTCCTCCTCTTCTTCCTCCTCCTCCTCTTCCTCCTCCTTCTTCCTCCTCCTCCTCTTCCTCCTCCTTCTTCCTCTTCCTCCTTTTCCTCCTCCTCCATCCTCTTCCTCCTCCTTCTTCCTCCTCCTCCTTTTCCTCCTCCTCCTTCCTCCGCCTCCTCTTCGTCCTCCTCTTCCACACCACACAAGTATCCAGGCTAATTTAATAAATTATTAACATATCACATACACAGTGGTTCACCCAAAGGTGTAGAGAGGCCAAAATAAAGTGTGCTAGAGAATGGAAGAAGTATAGAAAGCAAAGGACCCAAGAGAATAAGGAGAGAAGTCGTAGAGCCAGAAATGAAAATGCACAGGTAAGAAGGAAGGCCCAACAACAATACAAAAATGACATAACAGCAAAAGCCAAATCTGACCCGAAGCTGTTGTACAGCCACATCAGGAGGAAAACAATAGTCAAGGACCAGGTAATCAGGCTGAGGAAGGGAGGAGGAGAGATCACAAGAAACGATCAAGAAGTATGTGAGGAGCTCAACATGAGATTTAAAGAAGTGTTTACAGTGGAGACACAAGGGACTCCAGAAAGACAGAGAGGTGGGGTACACAACACATACAACCGAGGAGGAGATAAAGAGGCTGCTAAGCGAGCTAGATACCTCAAAGGTGACAGGGCCGGATAATATCTCTCCATGGGTTCTGAGATAGGGAGCAGGGGCGCTCTGTGTATCACTAACAACAGTCTTAAACACATCTATCGAAACGGGGCGACTACCTGAGGTATGGAAGACAGCAAATGTAGTCCCAATTTAAAAAAAAAAAGGAGAAAGACACGATGCATTAAACTACAGACCAGTGTCACTGACATGTGTAGTATGCAAAGTCATGGAGAAGATTATCAGAAGACTGGTGGAGCAATTAGAAAAGAATGAGCTTATCAACGACAACCAGCACTGTTTCAGGGATGAGAAATCCTGTGTCATAAACCTACTGGAGTTCTATGATAGCGTAACAACAGTAAGGCAGGAAAAAGAGGGGTGGGTAGATTGCATTTTTTTGGACTGCAAGAAAGCTTTTGACACAGTTCCACACAAGAGGTTAGTGCAAAAGCCGGAGGACTAGGCAGGAATAACAGGGAAGGCACTGCAACGGATCAGGGAATACCTATCCGAAAGACATCAGTGAGTCATAGTACGTGACGAGGTGTCAGAGTGGGCGCCTGTGACGAGCGGGGTTCCACAGAAGTCAGTCCTAGGACCGGTGCTGTTTCTGGTATATGTGAATGACATGAAGGAAAGAATAGACTCAGAAGTGTCCCTGCTTGCAGATGATGTGAAGTTGATGAAAAGAATTCAATCGGACGAGGACCGGGCACGACTACAAAGAGATCTGGACAGGCTGCAGGCCTGGTCCAGAAACTGGCTCCTGGAGTTCAACCCCACCAAACGCAAAGTCATGAAGACTGAAGAAGGGCAAAGAAGACTGCAGACAGAGTACAGTCTAGGGGGGCCAGAGACTACAAACTTCACTCAAGGAAAAGGATCTTGGGGCGAGTATAACACTGAGCACATCTCCTGAAGTGCATATCAACCAAATAACTGTTGCAGCATATGGGCGCCTAACAAACCCTAGAATAGCATTCCGACATCTTAATAAGGTATCGTTCAGGACCCTGTACACCGTGTACGTCAGGCCTATACTGGAGTATGCGGCACCAGTTTGGAACCCACACCTAGCCAAGCACGTAAAAAAATTAGAGAAAGTGCAAAGGTTTGCAACAAGACTAGTCCCGGAGCTAAGAGGTATGTCCTACGAGGAGAGGTTAAGGAAAATCGACCTGACGGCACTGGAGGACAGGAGAGATAGGGAGGATATAATAATGACATATAAAATATTGAGAGGAATCGACAAGGTGGAGAGACAGGATGTTCCAGAGATGGGTCACAGCAACAAGGGGCGACAGTCACAGAGTTGTCAGGAAGTGGAATAGTCTGGGAAGCGATGTAATGGAGGCAGGATTCTTACATAACTTTAGGAAGAGGTATTATAAAGCTCATGGAGCAAGAAGAGTGACCTAGTAGCGACCAGTGAAGAGGCGGGGCCAGGATCTGTGACTCGACCCCTGAAACCAAAACTAGTTGAGTACAACTAGGTGAGTACACACACACACACTCACACACACACACACACACACACACACACCACACACACACACACACCCACACACACACACACACACACACACACACACACACACACACACACACACACACACACAAACACACGGCAAATGTAGTCCCCATTTTTAAGAAAGGAGGCAGAAACGAAGCACTGACCTACAGACCAGTGTCACTGACGTGTATAGTATGCAAAGTAATGGAGAAGATTAACAGGAGGAGAATGGTGGAGTACCTGGAACGGAACAGGATTATAAACGACTACCAGCACGAATTTATGGAAGGCAAATTCTGTGTCACAAACCTACTGGAGTTTTATGACAAGGTAACAGAAGACACGAGAGAGAGGGGTGGGTTGATTGCATTTTCTTGGACTGCAAGAAGGCTTTCGACACAGTTCCTCACAAGAGATTAGTGCGGTAGCTAAAGGATCAGGCACGTATAACAGGAAAGGCCCTGCAATGGATCAGAGTATATCTGACAGGGAGGCAACGAGTCATGGTACGTGATGAGGTATAACAGTAGGCGCCTGTGAAGAGCGGGTCCCACAGGGATCAGTCCTAGGACCAGTGATATTCTTGGTATATGTGAATAACATGATGGAAGGGAGAGACTCAGAAGTTCGCAGACAATGTGAAGTTACTGAGGAAAATCATATCAGATGAAGGTCAGACAGGACTACAAAGAGACCTGGAGAAGCTGGACACCTGGTCCAGCAACTGGCTCCTCGAATTTAACCCCGCCAAATGCAAAGTCATGAAGATCGGGGAAGGGCAAAGAAGACCGCAGACAGAGTACAGGTTAAGCGGCCGAAGACTGCAAACCTCACTTAAGGAGAAAGATCTTGGGGTGAGTATAACACCGAGAACGTTTCCGGAAGCACAAACCAGATAACCGCTGCAGCATATGGGCGCCTGGTAAACCTGAGAATAGCGTTCCGATACCTTAGTAAGGAATCGTTCAAGACTCTGTACACCGTGTAGGTCAGGCTCATACTGGAGTATGCAGCACCAGTTTGGAACCCACACTTGGTCAATAAAGTAAATAAATTAGAGAAAGTGCAAAGGTGTGCAAGAAGGCTAGTTCCAGAGCTATGGGGAATGTCCTACGAAGAAAGGTTAAGGGAAATCGACCTGACGGCCCTGGAAGACAGGAGGGTTAGGGGAGACATGATAACGACATACAAAATACTGATTGGAATACATAAGGTGGACAGAGACAGGATGTTCCAGAGATGGGACACAGAAACAAGGGGTCACAATTGGAAGTTGAAGACTCAAATGAGTCAAAGGGATGTTAGGAAGTCTTTCTTCAGCCATAGAGTTGTCAAGAAGTGGAATAGTCTGGCAAGTAATGTAGTGGAGGCAGGAACCATACATAGTTTTAAGACGAGGCATGCTAAAGCTCATGGAGCAGGGAAAGAGAGGATCTAGTAGCGACCAGTGAAAAGGTGGGGCCAGGAGCTGAGTCTCGACCCCTGCAACCACAATTAGGTGAGTACAAGCACACACACACACACACACACACACACACACACACACACACACACACACATACACACACACACACACACACATACACACACACACACACACACACACACACACACACACACACACACACACACACACTTAACGAAGACATTAACACACTCTTCGTACCTATTACGTTAATTACAGTTATCCTGACTACTACAGAACTCGTTAACCTTTAATAAACGAACGAACCTCGCAGTATCAACATAACGAACGCAAATATCATCTCGCTAATCACCCTACCGATTATTATCATAATCATTAACGCTATAATAATAATCATTTCACCCATTGCCATACAGGTTTAGCGCTTCGTGTGTGTGTGTGACTGTAATAATCATCTCTCTCTCTCTCTCTCTCTCGTCAGAGATATAACTATTATAGGATAAAATTATTATAGGATATAATTATTATAACATATAATTATCATAGCATATAATTATCATAGGATATATAATGATTACAGAACAATGATGGTGACCACTGAGGTAATTATCACTGGTGTGATTACAGCACCCATCAGCCACTGTGAAACCACTATAATTAACCCTATAATCAGTGGTCAATTAGTCTTGGCTGTCACCCCCCATTATGCTACGGTGCCAAGCCTGCTATCAGCTGTGCCACCCCCTATCATCCAATTATAGGCTGGCACCTACGCTTATATCACCTGTGGCGCCCATAGCTTAATTATAAGTGCCAAGCTTTCTATCACCTGTGGAAGCCTAGTTACATATTTGTAGCTCAGTGACACCCGGGTGCCACCCGAGTGCCATCAGAGTGCCACCTGCCAGTAAATTCCTTGGAGCAAACGTGTTAAGTCTGAGCGGGGGATTCGTGCAGACAATTCCTGATCAACCAAGCTATGTGCTGGACTGCATGGTGGTGGTGGTGCCAGCACAAACAACCAAACTGATCCACCTCTAACGTTGCTCCTCTCCAGCGGAGATCATGAGACTCTACCGAAGAGGACCTCAGTTGGAGGTCGAAATATACAGATAACCGAGCCATTATTTTCATTTCGTGTGACTATTTGATCTCTCAATGACAAGTGATATATATATATATATATATATATATATATATATATATATATATATATATATATATATATATATATATATATATATATATATATATATATATAATTAAAGAGATTTTTACACTGTGGGGTAAGATGGAAAGCTTTATGGAGAAACATCACCCTAACAAGGTTGTTGCAAGCCAGGTTGGCAACATGTACAGTGACAAAGTCTTGGACCATTTTAGGGAAGTGTTAAAGAGACGCCAGAAACAGAGCTCTCTGCACAGTTATTTTGTGAGACAGGACTCCAGTGACTCTCAAGGTGGTCCTAGTGGCATTAAGAAACAGAGAAGAGAAGCAACCCCAGAAAAGCAAATGGTACCTGAGGTGTTGATGGAAGGGGATTCCCCTTCCAAACTATAAACAATCCACTCTCTCTCCTCCTCCAGTCTCCCATACACTAAGAAGAATCTCCAATAAAGGTAAGTGTTATGCTGTTAATGTTTCATTCATCATTTCCCATTGTATTGTTTATGTACTACATGCATATTTCATTTAAAAAAAATTTTGTTTTAATACTTCTGGGTGTCAGGAACGGATTAATTGTATTTACATTATTTCTTATGGGGAAAATTGATTCGTAAATCGTAAATTTCGTTTATAGTAACGGCTCCAGGAACGGATTAATTACGAACAACGAGGGACCACTGTATATATATTATTTTTGTTATCATTGTAAACTGGACTTGTGCATCGCTTGCTAACGATTCTCGTACACGTAATAATAATAATAATAATAATAATAATAATAATAATAATAATAATAATAATAATAATAATATTAATAATAATTATTATTATTATTATTATTATTATTATTATTATAAAGCAAGGACCAAGGTTCTAAGTTAACAAAGTTGGGCAGTTCAGTCCGTGAGGAGCATACTGATAATTATTAACTAGGGAAAGATAATTGAGCAATTATCAAGTATTTTATGGTTTAAGTTGTTGAACTACCCTGGCCACCTCTCTAACAAGTCTCCAGCAATTAGATACTTCTAATGAAGCACAGCCTTTCAAATGGCTTAAATATCTTAGCTTAATTAACTTACTTACCCTTCCTTAATGGCCAGTTTATTCGGTAATTATTTGAGATTTATTTGAGAATGATTAATGTAAGAACCGAGCAAGAATGTTGCAGGAGGGAAGTGTTGAATGTTGAGTAGTGAATGTTGCAGGAGGGAAGTGTTGAATGTTGAGTAGTGAATGTTGCAGGAGGGAAGTGTTGAATGTTGAGGAGTGAATGTTGCAGGAGGGAAGTGTTGAATGTTGAGGAGTGAATGTTGCAGGAGGGAAGTGTTGAATGTTGAGGAGTGAATGTTGCAGGAGGGAAGTGTTGAATGTTGAGGAGTGAATGCTGCAGGAGGGAAGTGTTGAATGTTGAGTAGTGAATGTTGCAGGAGGGAAGTGTTGAATGTTGAGTAGTGAATGTTGCAGGAGGGAAGTGTTGAATGTTGAGTAGTGAATGTTGCAGGAGGGAAGTGTTGAATGTTGAGTAGTGAATGTTGCAGGAGGGAAGTGTTGAATGTTGAGGAGTGAATGCTGCAGGAGGGAAGTGTTGAATGTTGAGTAGTGAATGTTGCAGGAGGGAAGTGTTGAATGTTGAGGAGTGAATGCTGCAGGAGGGAAGTGTTGAATGTTGAGAGAGTGAATGACTGGTGAGACTGACATGTACACTGACGTTCTGGCCAGCATATACGCATACGTACACTCACAACACACACACAACACTTACACATATACACACACACACACACACACACACACACACACACACACACACACACACACACACCTCTACGGGAGTAAAAGCATCACATAGTTCTCACGGTTTTTAGATGTTTTACTGGACTATCCAAGGTCATTACAAGGATGACGTCAGGTGTCAGTGAAGCACCTGAGTAGTGACTAACACGCTGCCTCTAAATTAAAAAAGGGAGGTGAGGACTACAATTTGTATAAAACAATTTGAAAGTAGATTCATTGCCAGGAGAGAGAGGTGGGCCTAGTGCCGGGTGTAGGTGATGGTGCCACAAGACAGTAACTCAATTTCAAACAGAACGAGTGTGATCAAGCCAGTGAGATAGAGGTTAATAAGGGTAGATGAGGTAGTGAATAATAAAGCAATAATTAAGTGAGGGGAATAACGATAGAACAGTAAGTGGATAATAAAACAAACGGAGGGGAGATAAAAGAAATTGAAGGGAATATATCCAGTTTTTCTTGAAACCCGATTTTTTCCTGATTCTGAAACAAGTGTGGAAAAATAAGGACTTAAAGTGTTCACCTGGTATATAGTGCAAACGGGTAATGTGAATAAAATGAGTGAAGAGAAGAAACTAAGGGGGAGCCAGGAACAGCGAGAGGCATCATACAGCCGCAAAAACCGGGACCCAGATGACACCTCTGCCATGTGTAATGTACAAATCACCTGTATTGTGGTAGCATGTGTATGTTGAGTGCTCAGGTTAAGATAAGATAAGATTTCGTTCGGATTTTTAACCCCGGAGGGTTAGCCACCCAGGATAACCCAAGAAAGTCAGTGCGTCATCGAGGACTGTCTAACTTATTTCCATTGGGGTCCTTAATCTTGTCCCCCAGGATGCGACCCACACCAGTCGACTAACACCCAGGTACCTATTTGCTGCTAGGTGAACAGGACAATAGGTGTAAGGAAACGTGTCGAAATGTTTCCACCCGCCGGGAATCGAACCCGGGCCCTCCGTGTATGAAGCGGGAGCTTCAGCCACCAGGCCACCGGGTCACCGGTCCTGCATCCCTGGCAGCTGGGGTGTTGCGACCACTCCTCCGGAGTGTCATACATACAGCACATTTAGCAAGGAAGAAATACTTGGTTGGATAGTTTTAGGTCACTCACACTAGTGCGTGCGTGCGTGAGTGCGTGCGTGCGTGCGTGCGTGCGTGCGTGCGTGCGTGCGTGCGTACGTGCGCAGGAATAGCAGAAGGACAAGTTGGGTTATAGAACTGAAGGGTAATTTTAAGCACACAAAGACAGTGTGTATATAGTGCACAGTGTGAACAAAGTGACTGGGAACATATGTAGGGTACATACGTGAGTACATACAAATGGACTCAGGGAAGTGGAAACTATCGAACTTAAGCTAAATGACTCTTACAGGAACCAGGAAAGGCAGGAGGAGCTTAAAGCTATTAGTGAAATTGAAAGAAATTCAAAATATTTCTTTTCATATGCCAAAAACAAGGCAAATACCACATCTAGTATCGGGCCCTTACTCAGACAGGATGGGACTTACACAGATGACAACAAGGAAATGAGTGAAATATTGAAATCCCAGTACGACTCTGTGTTTAGTGAACCACTAATCGGTCTGAGGATCGACGACCCAAATGATTTCTTCATGAATGAGCCTCAAAACTCCATAAATGTATGCCAGATTTCCGACATTACCCTAACTCAGATAGATTTCGAAAAAGCCATTGACAACATGCCTATGCACTCAGCCCCGGGCCCAGACTCGTGGAACTCTGTTTTCATTAAGAACTGCAAGAAACCCCTCTCGCGTGCCCTAAGTACACTATGGAGGAGGAGCTTGGACATGGGTGAAATTCCACAGTCACTTAAAACAACGGATATAGCCCCACTCCATAAAGGTGGCAGCAAAGCATTAGCTAAGAACTATAGACCAATAGCTCTGACATCCCACATCATAAAAATCTTTGAAAGAGTGCTAAGAAGCAGGATTGCAAATCACCTGGATTCCCAAAATCTACACAATTCAGGGCAACATGGGTTCAGGGCAGGTCGCTCCTGCCTCTCACAACTACTGGATCACTATGACATGGCCTTGGATGCACTGGAAGAAAATCAGAATGCAGATGTAATATACACAGACTTTGCAAAAGCATTTGACAAATGCGATCATGGCGTAATAGCCCATAAAATACGTGCTAAAGGAATAACTGGGAAAGTGGGGAGATGGATCTTCAACTTCCTAACAAATCGAACACAAAGAGTAGTGGTCAACAGAGTTAAATCGGAGGCTGCCATAGTGAAGAGCTCTGTTCCACAAGGCACAGTACTCGCCCCCATCTTATTCCTTATCCTCATATCAGACATAAACAGAGATATACACCACAGCACCGTATCATCCTTTGCGGATGATACTAGGATCTGCATGAGGCTGTCATCTGCTGAGGACGCGGTTAACCTCCAAGAAGATATAAACAAAGTTTTCCAGTGGGCAACGGTAAACAATATGATGTTCAATGAGGACAAATTCCAACTACTCCGTTATGGAAAACTGGAGGAGATAATAACTAGAACAGAGTATACTACTGACTCCGGCCATACAATAGAGCGGAAAAATAATGTAAGGGACCTGGGAGTAGTAATGTCTGAGGATCTCACTTTCAAGGATCACAACAGTGCCACGATCGCACGTGCAAAGAAAATGATAGGATGAATAATGAGAACTTTCAAAACGAGAGATGCCAAGCCCATGATGATCCTTTTCAAATCACTTGTTCTCTCTAGGCTGGAATACTGCTGTACATTAACATCTCCATACAAAGCAGGTGAAATCGCAGATCTAGAGAGTGTACAGAGATCCTTTACTGCACGTATAAGTTCTGTCAAGCACCTTAACTACTGGGAACCCTTGGAAGCACTTGACTTGTACTCGTTGGAACGCAGGAGGGAGAGATATATCATAATCTACACTTGGAAAATCTTGGAAGGAATGGTCCCAAATCTGCACACAGAAATCACTCGATATGAAAGTAAAAGACTGGGCAGGCGATGCAAAATGCCGCCAATAAAAAGTAGGGGCGCCATTGGTACACTAAGAGAAAACACCATAAGTGTCCGGGGCCCAAAACTGTTCAACAGCCTCCCATCAAGCATTAGGGGAATTGCCAATAAACCCCTGGTTGCCTTCAAGAGAGAGCTGGACAGATACCTAAAGTCAGTGCCGGATCAGCCGGGCTGTGGCTCGTACGTCGGACTGCGTGCGGCCAGCAGTAACAGCCTAGTTGATCAGGCCCTGATCCATCGGGAGGCCTGGTCATGGACCGGGCCGCGGGGGCGTTGATCCCCGGAATAACCTCCAGGTAACCTCCAGGTAACACACACACATGCACACGGGCACACACACGTGGGTACATACTAAGGGACTCGCGCGCACACACACACACACACACACACACACACACACACACACACACACACACACACACACACACACACACACACACACACACACACATACACACGTACACAGGCACACACATGCATGTACAGATGCGTGTATGCACTAACTCACACACAGCCTCTGACCATTAGGGTCTCCTCGACCCGCCTCCCCCTCCTCTTCCTCCTTCTCTTCCACCCCCTCCCTCCTCCTCCTCTCCCACTCCCTCCCTACTCTTCCTCAGTCTCCTCTCCCTCCTCTTCCTCCTCCTCCACCCCCTCCCTCCTCTTCCACTTCCCTCTCCTCTTCCTCTCCCTCCATCCCTCCCTCCCCCTCTTCCTCCGCTTCCTCTTCCTCCGCTTCCTCTTCCTCCTCTTTTTCCTCATCCTCCTCTTCTTCCTCCCTCTTTCTCCCCTTCCTTGCCTTTCCCTCTCCTTCTTTCCCACTCTCGTTTCTTTCTCTACCTCTCCCTTCCCCCCATTCCCCTCTCTCATTTTTCCTTCCTCCCTTCCCCATCTTTCTCTTCTTCCCCCTCTATCCCACCCTCTCTCCCCACCTCTCCATAACTCTGCCCCCCTCCCTCTCTCTCCCCCCTTACAATTCCCCCGCCCTCCCACACACACATATACACACATACACACACATACACAAACACACACACACACACACACACACACACACACACACACACACACACACACACACACACATATATATATACACACACACACACACACACACACACACACACACACACACACACACACACACACACACACACACACACACACACACACACACGTGAAGAAACTAGAGAAAGTGCAAAGGTTTGCAACAAGACTAGTCCCAGAGCTAAGAGGTATGTCCTACGAGGAGAGGTTAAGGGAAATCAACCTGACGACACTGGAGGACAGGAGAGATAGGGGGGACATGATAACGACATACAAAATACTGAGAGGAATTGACAAGGTGGACAAAGACAGGATGTTCCAGAGATTGGACACAGTTGGAAGCTGAAGACACAGATGAATCACAGGGATGTTAGGAAGTATTTCTTCAGCCACAGAGTAGTCAGTAAGTGGAATAGTTTGGGAAACGATGTAGTGGAGGCAGGATCCATACATAGCTTTAAGCAGAGGTATGATAAAGCTCACGGCTCAGGGAGAGTGACCTAGTAGCGATCAGTGAAGAGGCGGGGCCAGGAGTTCGGACTCGACCCCCGCAACCTCAACTAGGTGAGTACACACACACACCCACACACACACACACACGCACACTCACACACACACACACACACACACACACACACACACACACACACACACACACACACACACACACGTAAGGGACACTACAAGAGAGAGAGGAGAGGATGAACCAGCAAGACTGGACTTAGTATTCACCTTGAGTAGTGCAGATATTGAGGACATCACATATGAAAGACCCCTTGGGGCCAGCGATCATGTGGTTTTGAGCTTCGAATACACAGTAGAGCTACAAGTGGAGGGGGAAGCAGGAAGGCCAGGACGAATGAAACCAAACTACAGGAAAGGGGACTACACAGGAATGAGGAACTTCCTGAATGAGGTTCAGTGGGACAGAGAACTGACAGGGAAGCCAGTTAATGAGATGATGGAATATGTAGCAACAATGTGCAAGGAGGCTGAGGAGAGGTTTGTACCCAAGGGTAACAGGAATAATGAAAAAGCCAGGATGAGCCTATGGTTCACCCAAAGATGCAAGGAAGCAAAAACCAAGTGTGCTAGGGAATGGAAGAAATATAGAAGGCAAAGGACCCAGGAGAATAAGGAGAGCAGTCGTAGAGCCAGAAACGAATATGCACAGATAAGAAGGGAGGCCCAACGTCAATATGAAAACGACATAGCAGCAAAAGCCAAATCTGACCCGAAGCTGTTATACAGCCACATCAGGAAGAAAACAACCGTTAAGGACCAGGTAATCAGGCTAAGGAAGGAAGGAGGAGAGACAACAAGAAATGACCGTGAAGTATGTGAGGAACTCAACAAGAGATTCAAAGAAGTGTTCACAGAGGAGACAGAAGGGGCTCTAGAAAGACGGAGAGGTGGAGTACACCACCAAGTGCTGGACACAGTGCACACAACCGAGGAAGAAGTGAAGAGGCTTCTGAGTGAGCTAGATACCTCAAAGGCAATGGGGCCAGATAACATCTCTCCATGGGTCCGGAGAGAGGGAGCAGAGGCGCTATGTGTACCCCTAACAACAATATTCAATACATCTATAGAAACAGAGAGATTGCCTGAGGCATGGAAGACAGCAAATGTGGTCCCAATCTTTAAAAAAGGAGACAGACATGAAGCACTAAACTACAGACCAGTGTCACTGTCATGTATAGCATGCAAAATCATGGAAAAGATTGTCAGGAGAAGAATGGTGGAACATCTAGAAAGGAATGATCTCATCACCAGCAGCCAACATGGTTTCAGAGATGGGAAATCCTGTGTCACAAACCTACTGGAGTTCTATGACATGGTGACAGCAGTAAGACAAGAGAGAGAGGGGTGGGTGGATTGCATTTTCTTGGACTGCAAGAAGGTTTTTGACACAGTACCACACAAGAGATTAGTGCAAAAACTGGAGGACCAAGGAGGGATAACAGGGAAGGCACTGCAATGGATCAGGGAATACTTGTCAGGAAGACAGCAGCGAGTAATGGTACGTGGCGAGGTGTCAGAGTGGGCACCTGTGACCAGCGGGGTCCCACAGGGGTCAGTCCTAGGACCAGTGCTGTTTCTGGTATTTGTGAACGACATGACGGAAGGAATAAACTCCGAGGTGTCCCTGTTTGCAGATGACGTGAAGTTGATGAGAAGAGTTCATTCGATCGAAGACCAGGCAGAACTACAAAGGGATCTGGACAGGCTGCAGACCTGGTCCAGCAACTGGCTCCTGGAGTTCAATCCCACCAAGTGCAAAGTCATGAGGATTGGGGAAGGGCAAAGAAGACCGCAGACGGAGTACAGTCTAAGGGGTCAGAGACTACAAACATCACTCAAGGAAAAAGATCTTGGGGTGAGTATAACACCAGGCACATCTCCTGAAGCGCACATCAACCAAATAACTGCCGCAGCATATGGGCGCCTGGCAAACCTCAGAACAGCATTCCGACATCTTAATAAGGAGTCGTTCAGGACCCTGTACACCGTGTACGTTAGGCCCATATTAGAGTATGCGGCACCAGTTTGGAACCCACACCTAGCCAAGCATGTAAAGAAACTTGAGAAAGTGCAAAGGTTTGCAACAAGACTAGTCCCAGGGTTAAGAGGTATGTCCTATGAGGAGAGGTTAAGGGAAATCAACGTGACGACACTGGAGGACAGGAGAGATAGGGGGGACATGATAACGACTTACAAAATACTGAGAGGAATTGATAAGGTGGACAAAGACAGGATGTTCCAGAGACTGGACACAGCAACACGGGGACACAGTTGGAAGCTGAAGACACAGATGAATCAAAGGGATGTTAGGAAGTATTTCTTCAGCCACAGAGTAGTCAGTAAGTGGAATAGTTTGGGAAGCGATGTAGTGGAGGCAGGATCCATACATAGCTTTAAGCAGAGGTACGATAAAGCTCATGGTTCAGGGAGAGTGACCTAGTGGCGACCAGTGAAGAGGCGGGGCCAGGAGCTTGGACTCGACCCCTGCAACCTCAACTAGGTGAGTACAACTAGGTGAGTACACACATGAATAACGCGCACACGCGTCCACTCACAACTCTAACCCAAAACTAACGCTCACATAAGCACACACACACACACACGCACACATTTACGCACACACACCAAATGACACCTCACTATGAATAGACAGAATTACCTAACAGTTTCTCTCTTCTCTCTCCTTCCCCTCTCCCTCTCCCTTTTCTCTATCTTTTTCCCCTCTCCCTTTCCTCTTCCTCTCCCTCTCTGCCTCCCATTCCCCAATCTTTTCCTTCCTCCCTCCCTTCCACCCCTTTTCCCTCTAGCCCCTTTCCCACTCTTACTCCACCCCCATCACTCTCCCTGTCCCTCTCCCCATCTGTCTCCCCTTACAACCCCTTCCCACACACACACACACACACACACACAACTACAACACCTAACCCATTAAAAAATGGTAGCGCAGAAGGGAAGTCGAAGGCTCAGGGGATCAGAGGAGAATGGTTCTGGTAAGGAAGAGGGGATGGAAGAGCAATGCAAAAGGATAGAACAAGAGTGGGAGAGCAAACTAGGTGAGTTTTCTGCGAAATTGGAAAAAGAAGATGGAGGAGGAGAAGAAGAAATGAGAGTCACAAGTCGAAGCTGCAGAAGCCAGGATAAGGGCCCTAGAATATTATGTCAATAGGCTAAAGTGAATTACAGGGGTATTGACCAGAGAATACATAGCATCTAAAGCTGGTACACCCCTACTTAACGAGGAGACCAACAGAAAGGAGACATAACATATGCTAAGGCCCTATCAGCCCACCAAGCAGGGTCGAGGAATGAAGGGGGAGGGCAGTTGGGAGCAGGGATAGTGGTGAGGGAGGGGAGTGAAGGTGGAGAGGGGGATAGGTCACATGCAGAGGCACGACCATGTCACCAAGAGCAACAGGAAAAAAATAAGGGAGAAAATGGCCATGTGCAAACAGGAACCAGAGACACAGAGGGAAAGGCAGTGGGAGGAGGAGAGGGAGAAGTGTTTATTCATGGGCTTCAGAGAGCGAGGGGAGGACACAATGAAAGATGGCAGGAAGAAAGACAGGAGATTGAAAACATCATCAAAGAAAAAGGCAAAGAGGACATGTCTGAGATAGTAAATTTTCAGAGAATTGGGGTGTACTTGAAGAGGAGAAATCGACCGGTCAAGCTGATTTTCAAGATAGAAACAGTGAGAAACAGGATCCTGCAAGAGAAACCAAGGCTGAAGGAATCATCAACATACAAGAGTGTTCCAAGACTGAGACAGAACAATAACAGAATGACAGCAGCTGATGGAGAGGACACAAAAGTGAAAGGGGCTAGAAAGAGAGACAAGGACAGAATCAGCAGAGGACTACCAGAGCAGGGCAGAGCAACTAGCACAAGCACACACAGAACCACCCCCAGAACCCCACAACCAAACACTCTATCCCAACACAAACCACAGTCCACATTTGCAGCCCCCACCCCACACTACGCAGCAGAAGCAGTAGAATCCCGCAGCACACTACCAGGTCCTCCACCCTCAAAGACCCTCCAAAACACAATGTTGGAGAAGAACTGAAGGTATGGTACGCCAACGCTGATGGAATAACGAATAAGTGGGAGGAGTGGCAGGAGTCAAAGAGGCATCACTGGACATCATAGCTCTCACAGAAACCAAGCTCACAGGGATGATAGCAGATGACATTTTTCCAATGAGATATCAGATCCTGAAGAAAACAGAGGAAACAGAGGGGTGGAGGAGTGGCAGTGCTCAACAAAAACTGATGGGATTTTGATGAGCTGGAGAGAAGAGACAGAGGAGACAGAGGAGAAGCAAGAGATTACATAATAGGAACGATCTGGAGGTCCCAAGGTGGTTATTGCAGGAGGCCAAGGCAAGAGTATGATGAATGTAACAGAGCGATGGTTGACACACTGGCTGAAGTGGCCAGAAGGGTTCACGCGAGCAAAGCAAAGCTGCTGATTAAGGGTGACTTCAACTACAAGAAAATCGATTGGGAGAATCTGGAGCCACATGGGGCTCAGAAATGTGGAGGGCTAGGATGATGGAGGTGGTACTGGAAAACCTCATGTACCAACACGTAAGGGACACTACCAGAGAGAGAGAGAGAAGAGAGGATGAATCAGCGAGACTGGACCTAGTATTCACCTTGAGTAGTGCAAATATTGAAGATTTCACACATGAAAGACCCCTCGGGGCCAGTGATCATATGGTTCTGAGCTTCGAATACGTAGTAGAGTTACAAGTGGAGAGGGAAGCAGAAAGGGCCGGACAAATGAAGCCAAACTACAAGAAAGGGGACTACACAGGCATGAAGAATTTCCTGCACAGGGTTCAGTGGAACAGAGAACTGGCAGGGAAGTTAGAAAATGAGATGATGGAATATGTGACAACAAAATGCAAGGAAGCTGAGAAGAGGTTTGTACCCAAGGCAATAGTCTGGGAAGTGATGTAGAGAGAGGCAGGATCCATACATAGTTTTAAGAAGAGGTATGATAAAGCACATAGAACAGGAAGAGTGACCTAGTAGCGATCAGTGAAGAGGTGGGGCCAGGAGCTGCAACCACAATTAAGTGAGTACAATTGAGTACACACTCACACACACACACAAACACGCACACACACACACACACATACACACACACACACATACACACACACACACACACACACACACACACACACACACACACACACACACACACACACACACACACACAAGAGGCAGTAATTAACTAACATTTAAGTGTAGTTAGAGGCGCAGGAGCGGCATCAGAGGTCATTACCACCCATAACGACCCTCACTCTATCACTAACTACTCTCACAGTTGTTCACTCTATCGATAACGACCTCCTCTCTCTCTCTTTCTCTCTCTCTCTCTTGTTTCTCCCTCATACAACAACAACTGCGTTTTTAATCGGCATTTTTAGGAGGGGCGAATTTGACGATAATCTGGAAATTGGGATAGGATTCCGGGGCGTTTAATGGCACTGCCAGGTTTTACTGGGCTTAATGGGATTAATTACCTGCGTGCCTATACGTTGTTGGGTTTAACTGGTTTAATTAATGAGGGGTTAGAGATTTCTCTAAGTTGAAAAGATAAATTTGATATTTTTTAGGATATTTCATAATGAGAGATTCCTGTGTTCACTAGTGGGTCCCGTGTTCACTGGTGGTTCCTGTGTTCACTAGTGGGGTCCCGTGTTCATTAGTGGCTCCTGTGTTCACTGGTGGTTCCTGCGTTCTCTAGTGGGTCCCGTGTTCACTTGTGGTTCTTGTGTTCACTGGTGGGTCCCGTGTTCACTGGTGGTTCCTTTGTTCACTGCTGGTTCTTGTATTCGCTAGTGGGTCCAGTGTTCACTGCTGGTTCCCGTGTTCACTGCTGGTTCCTGTATTCACTAGTGGGTCCCGTGTTCATTAGTAGGTTCCGTGTTCACTAGTTGGGTCCCGTGTTCACTGGTGGTTCCTGTGCTCACTGGTGATTCCTGTGTTCACTGGTGGTTCCTGTGTTCACTGGTGGTTTTTGTGTTCACTGGTGGTTTCGGTGTTCACTGGTGATTCCTGTGTTCACTAGTGGTTCCTGTGTTCACTAGGATACACCAGCAGTGTGCTGCTACACTATTCTATATGATAGTTACACAGTGGGAACACCAGCAGTGTGTTGCTACACTATTCTATATGATAGTTACACAGTGGGAACACCAGCAGTGTGTTGCTACACTATTCTATATGATAGCTACACTGTGGGAACACCAGCAATGTGTTGCTACACTATTCTATATGATAGTTACACAGTGGGAACACCAGTAGTGTGTTGCTACACTATTCTATATGATAGCTACACTGTGGGAACACCAGCAATGTGTTGCTACACTATTCTATATGATAGCTACACTGTGGGAACACCAGCAATGTGTTGCTACACTATTCTATATGATAGCTACACTGTGGGAACACCAGCAGTGTGTTGCTACACTATTCTATATGATAGTTACACAGTGGGAACACCAGTAGTGTGTTGCTACACTATTCTATATGATAGTTACACAGTGGGAACACCAGCAGTGTGTTGCGACACTATTCTATATGATAGTTACACAGTGGGAACACCAGCAGTGTGTTGCGACACTATTCTATATGATAGTTACACAGTGGGAACACCAGCAGTGTGTTGCGACACTATTCTATATGATAGTTACACAGTGGGAACACCAGCAGTGTGTTGCTACACTATTTTATATGATAGTTACACAGTGGGAACACCAGCAGTGTGTTGCTACACTATTCTATATGATAGTTACACAGTGGGAACACCAGCAGTGTGTTGCTACACTATTCTATATGATAGTTACACAGTGGGAACACCAGCAGTGTGTTGCTACACTATTTTATATGATAGTTACACAGTGGGAACACCAGCAGTGTGTTGCTACACTATTCTATATGATAGTTACACAGTGGGAAAACCAGCAGTGTGTTGCTACACTATTCTATATGATAGTTACACAGTGGGAACACCAGCAGTGTGTTGCTACACTATTCTATATGATAGTTACACAGTGGGAACACCAGCAGTGTGTTGCTACACTATTCTATATGATAGTTACACAGTGGGAACACCAGCAGTGTGTTGCTACACTATTCTATATGATAGTTACACAGTGGGAACACCAGCAATGTGTTGCTACACTATTCTATATGATAGTTACACAGTGGGAACACCAGCAATGTGTTGCTACACTATTCTATATGATAGTTACACAGTGGGAACACCAGCAATGTGTTGCTACACTATTCTATATGATAGTTACACAGTGGGAACACCAGCAATGTGTTCCTACACTATTCTATATGATACCTACACTGTGGGAACACCACCAGTGTGTTGCTACACTATTCTATATGATAGTTACACAGTGGGAACAAAAACCAGCTATTTTCTGTTTTATATTCCATCATACAGGTTGTGTCAGTCTGAGCTGGGAGACTTCAGTAGTGTCAGTCTGAGCTGGGAGACTTCAGTAGTGTCAGTCTGAGCTGGGAGACTTCAGTAGTGTCAGTCTGAGCTGGGAGACTTCAGTAGTGTCAGTCTGAGCTGGGAGACTTCAGTAGTGTCAGTCTGAGCTGGGAGACTTCAGTAGTGTCAGCCTGAGCTAGGAGACTTCAGTAGTGTCAGTCTGAGCTGGGAGACTTCAGTAGTGTCAGTCTGAGCTGGGAGACTTCAGTAGTGTCAGTCTGAGCTGGGAGACTTCAGTAGTGTCAGTCTGAGCTGGGAGACTTCAGTAGTGTCAGTCTGAGCTGGGAGACTTCAGTAGTGTCAGTCTGAGCTGGGAGACTTCAGTAGTGTCAGTCTGAGCTGGGAGACTTCAGTAGTGTCAGTCTGAGCTGGGAGACTTCAGTAGTGTCAGTCTGAGCTGGGAGACTTCAGTAGTGTCAGTCTGAGCTGGGAGACTTAAGTAGTGTCAGCCTGAGCTGGGAGACTTCAGTAGTGTCAGTCTGAGCTGGGAGACTTCAGTAGTGTCAGTCTGAGCTGGGAGACTTCAATAGCGTCAGTCTGAGCTGGGAGACTTCAGTAGTGTCAGTCTGGGCTGGGAGACTTCAATAGCGTCAGTCTGAGCTGGGAGACTTCAATAGCGTCAGTCTGAGCTGGGAGACTTCAGTAGTGTCAGTCTGAGCTGGGAGAATTCAATAGCGTCAGTCTGAGCTGGGAGACTTCAGTTGTGTCAGTCTGAGCTGGGAGACTTCAGTAGTGTCAGTCTGAGCTGGGAGACTTCAGTAGTGTCAGTCTGAGCTGGGAGACTTCAGTAGTGTCAGTCTGAGCTGGGAGACTTCAATAGCGTCAGTCTGAGCTGGGAGACTTCAGTAGTGTCAGTCTGAGCTGGGAGACTTCAATAGCGTCAGTCTGAGCTGGGAGACTTCAGTAGTGTCAGTCTGAGCTGGGAGACTTCAATAGCGTCAGTCTGAGCTGGGAGACTTCAGTAGTGTCAGTCTGAGCTGGGAGACTTCAGTAGTGTCAGTCTGAGCTGGGAGACTTCAATAGCGTCAGTCTGAGCTGGGAGACTTCAGTAGTGTCAGTCTGAGCTGGGAGACTTCAATAGCGTCAGTCTGAGCTGGGAGACTTCAGTAGTGTCAGTCTGAGCTGGGAGACTTCAATAGCGTCAGTCTGAGCTGGGAGACTTCAATAGCGTCAGTCTGAGCTGGGAGACTTCAATAGCGTCAGTCTGAGCTGGGAGACTTCAATAGCGTCAGTCTGAGCTGGGAGACTTCAATAGCGTCAGTCTGAGCTGGGAGACTTCAATAGCGTCAGTCTGAGCTGGGAGACTTCAGTAGTGTCAGTCTGATCTGGGAGACTTCACTAGTGTCAGTCTGAGCTGGGAGACTTCAGTAGTGTCAGCCTGAGCTGGGAGACTTCAGTAGTGTCAGTCTGAGCTGGGAGTCTTCAGTAGTGTCAGTCTGAGCTGGGAGACTTCAATAGCGTCAGTCTGAGCTGGGAGACTTCAATAGCGTCAGTCAGAGCTGGGAGACTTCAATAGCGTCAGTCTGAGCTGGGAGACTTCAATAGCGTCAGTCTGAGCTGGGAGACTTCAATAGCGTCAGTCTGAGCTGGGAGACTTCAGTAGTGTCAGTCTGAGCTGGGAGACTTCACTAGTGTCAGTCTGAGCTGGGAGACTTCACTAGTGTCAGTCTGAGCTGGGAGACTTCAGTAGTGTCAGTCTGAGCTGGGAGACTTCAGTAGTGTCAGTCTGAGCTGGGAGACTTCAGTAGTGTCAGTCTGAGCTGGGAGACTTCAGTAGTGTCAGTCTGAGCTGGGAGACTTCAGTAGTGTCAGCCTGAGCTGGGAGACTTCAGTAGTGTCAGTCTGAGCTGGGAGACTTCAATAGCGTCAGTCAGAGCTGGGAGACTTCAATAGCGTCAGTCTGAGCTGGGAGACTTCAATAGCGTCAGTCTGAGCTGGGAGACTTCAATAGCGTCAGTCTGAGCTGGGAGACTTCAGCGTCAGTCTGCGCTGGGCGCCTTCACTAGTGTCAGTCTGAGCTGGGAGACTTCAGTAGTGTCAGTGTGAGCTGGGAGACTTCAGTAGTGTCAGTCTGAGCTGGGAGACTTCAGTAGTGTCAGTCTGAGCTGGGAGACTTCAGTAGTGTCAGTCTGAGCTGGGAGACTTCAATAGCGTCAGTCTGAGCTGGGAGACTTCAGTAGTGTCAGTCTGAGCTGGGAGACTTCAATAGTGTCAGTCTGAGCTGGGAGACTTCAGTAGTGTCAGTCTGAGCTGGGAGACTTCAGTAGTGTCAGTCTGAGCTGGGAGACTTCAGTAGTGTCAGTCTGAGCTGGGAGACTTCAGTAGTGTCAGTCTGAGCTGGGAGACTTCAGTAGTGTCAGTCTGAGCTGGGAGACTTCAGTAGTGTCAGTCTGAGCTGGGAGACTTCAGTAGTGTCAGTCTGAGCTGGGAGACTTCAGTAGTGTCAGTCTGAGCTGGGAGACTTCAGTAGTGTCAGTCTGAGCTGGGAGACTTCAGTAGTGTCAGTCTGAGCTGGGAGACTTCAGTAGTGTCAGTCTGAGCTGGGAGACTTCAGTAGTGTCAGTCTGAGCTGGGAGACTTCAGTAGTGTCAGTCTGAGCTGGGAGACTTCAGTAGTGTCAGCCTGAGCTGGGAGACTTCAGTAGTGTCAGTCTGAGCTGGCAGACTTCAGTAGTGTCAGTCTGAGCTGGCAGACTTCAGTAGTGTCAGTCTGAGCTGGCAGACTTCAGTAGTGTCAGTCTGAGCTGGCAGACTTCAGTAGTGTGAGTCTGAGCTGGCAGACTTCAGTAGTGTCAGTATGAGCTGGGAGACTTCAGTAGTGTCAGTCTGAGCTGGGAGACTTCAGTAGTGTCAGTCTGAGCTGGCAGACTTCAGTAGTGTGAGTCTGAGCTGGCAGACTTCAGTAGTGTCAGTCTGAGCTGGGAGACTTCAGTAGTGTCAGTCTGAGCTGGGAGACTTCAGTAGTGTCAGTGAGGATATCGTCAAGTATTTCATTAAAGGTTCATCAGCTACGAAGGTTTCCTTCCAGAAAGCTGCAGTTACAATTACTTGATAATGACCATCTCTCAGCAGGAACTATCACATACACAGCAGGAACTATCACATACACAGTAGGAACTATCACATACACAACAGGAACTATTACATACACTGCAGGAACTATCACATACACAGCAGGAACTATCACATACACTGCAGGAACTATCACATACACAGCAGGAACTATCACATACACAGCAGGAACTATCACATACACAGCAGGAACTATCACATACACTGCAGGAACTATCACATACACAGCAGGAACTATCACATACACAGCAGGAACTATCACATACACAGCAGGAACTATCACATACACAGCAGGAACTATCACATACACTGCAGGAACTATCACATACACAGCAGGAACTATCACATACACAGCAGGAACTATCACATGCACTGCAGGAACTATCACATACACAGCAGGAACTATCACATACACAGCAGGAACTATCACATACACAGCAGGAACTATCACATACACAGTAGGAACTATCACATACACAGCAGGAACTATCACATACACAGCAGGAACTATCACATACACAGCAGGAACTATCACATACACTGCAGGAACTATCACATACACAGCAGGAACTATCACATACACAGTAGGAACTATCACATACACAGCAGGAACTATCACATACACAGCAGGAACTATCACATACACAGCAGGAACTATCACATACACTGCAGGAACTATCACATACACAGCAGGAACTATCACATACACAGCAGGAACTATCACATACACTGCAGGAACTATCACATACACTGCAGGAACTATCACATACACAGCAGGAACTATCACATACACTGCAGGAACTATCACATACACTGCAGGAACTATCACATACACAGCAGGAACTATCACATACACAGCAGGAACTATCACATACACAGCAGGAACTATCACATACACTGCAGGAACTATCACATACACAGCAGGAACTATCACATACACTGCAGGAACTATCACATACACAGCAGGAACTATCACATACACAGCAGGAACTATCACATACACAGCAGGAACTATCACATACACAGCAGGAACTATCACATACACTGCAGGAACTATCACATACACTGCAGGAACTATCACATACACTGCAGGAACTATCACATACACAGCAGGAACTATCACATACACTGCAGGAACTATCACATACACAGCAGGAACTATCACATACACTGCAGGAACTATCACATACACTGCAGGAACTATCACATACACTGCAGGAACTATCACATACACTGCAGGAACTATCACATACACAGCAGAAACTATCACATACACAGCAGGAACTATCACATACACAGCAGGAACTATCACATACACAGCAGGAACTATCACATACACAGCAGAATTGTGTCTTTATTAAGATGTCTGCATCATCACACAGCAGGATAACACAAACAATAAACATGAGGGGAACTGAAGATGTTGAGGCAGGAATTCGGACCACATTATGCAGTAATGAATGAACGTGTATGAACAATGCAGAGTCATTGTTGCAACGACGTCTGGTCATTATAAAGCTTCAATATATATGTCCAAGACTGCATCACTGTATCAGCCTGGCACCTGCCGGCTTAAATATCATGAATAAACTCCTTGTACTCAGTAATATACACAGACTCTACTTGTACTCAGTAATATACACAGACTCTACTTGTACTCAGTAATATACACAGACTCTACTTCACTTGTACTCAGCAACACTAAGTGTTGATGGGCAGGGCTAAACTTAAGTACATTAATTTATCAGAAGCGCTGGAGGTGGATAAAGTGAGTTGGGTGGGCAGGGTGGGTAAGGGAAGGTGAGGTGTGCATGGGTGGGCAGGGTATTCAAGGGTTGGTAAGGGTGGGCGAGATGTGCAGGGGTGTGCTGGGTGTGCAGGGTGGGCAAGGGTGGTCCGGGTGGGTATGGGTGGACGGGGTGTGCAGGGTTGTTCAGGGTGGGCCAGGGTGGGCGGGGTGTATAAGTAACATACCTCACAGTGAGCTCCACCCTCCTGGGGCCGTCAGCCAGACTACACTGTATTAGTTACTAAGAGCTGAGAGAGAGAGAGAGAGAGAGAGAGAGAGAGAGAGAGAGAGAGAGAGTCAACATTATCCACCTGTCTATCTAATAAATCCCTTTATCCAAACCTTCTTACAGCCACCTAACATCCTACGTTATATTCTCTATACAATCAATTTATACACAAAGAGATGTTTATATAATTTATTTTGCTCATAATTAGCCGGGTCACTGTCTGGAAGAGACCCGGTCCGGGACATGTACCGGCGAGTCATTCAGGTTTAACAGTGCCGGGGGGGGGAGAGGTGTGGTTTATTGACGATAGGTGAATACAAAAGGGATGAAACGAGATGTTTTAATGCATGAAGATGGTTTAGCACCAACAAAAGATACACACACACACATACACAAAAAAGGAGGAACACTGCAGTAGGCCTGTAGGCCCATCTAGGCAGGTCCTTCACGATCCAACCCACTAACATAATAAACGCTACCCAAGCAATAAGTGTGTGATGAATGGTTATGAAAACCACTGATAACTCCATTTACTCACGTGCAGATCCCACTCAAATCCAACCCCTCTCACCCATGTATTTATCCAACCTAAATTTGAAACTATGCAAGGTTTTAGTTCCAATAACCCTACTAGACAGACTGCTCCACTCATCAACTACCCTATTACCAAACCAGTACTTTCCTATATCCTTTCTAAATCTAAACTTATCTAATTTGAATCTATTATTGCGGGTTCTCTCTTGGAGGGATATCCTCAAGACCTTATTTATATCCCCTTCGTTAATACCCATCTTCCCCTTATACACTTCCTTCTTCGTCTTACAAGTGAGTGTAGTTTAAGGGTCTTCAGTCTTTCTTTATATGGTGAATATTTTCTAACAAATTTATATCCATTCTGTAATATTGAGACCAGAACTGAGCTGTGTAATCTAGGTGAGGCCTTACTAATGATGTATAAAGCTCGTTGGTAAGACACATGGGCAACAGTTAGACAACTTTATTCCGAAACGTTTCACCTATACAATAGGTTTCTTTAGTCGAGTACAGAAAGCAGGCAGGAGCAGCAGAAATTTGAAGACGATGTCATCTGTACTCGAATGAAGAAGCCTACTTTGTAGGCGAAACGTTTCGGAATAAAGTTACCTAACTGTTGCCCATGTGTCTTACCTACTAATCTGTCAGTATTGTATACTATTTTGATATTCGCCCATGTATAAAGCTGTAATATAACCGCTGGACTTCTGTTGCTTACACTTCTTGATATAAATCCCAGTAATCTATTTGCCTTATTACGTACGCGTACGCACTGCTGTCTTGGTTTAAGGTTGCTTCTTACCATAACCCCCAAGTCCTTTTCGCAATCTGTATAAGTTCTACATTATTTAACTTATAAGTGCTAGGGTTAAGGACACTCTCGAACTTCAGAACCTAGCATTTATCTACACTGAACTGCATCTGCCACTTTTCTGATTACGAACTGAGTTTGTCTCAGTCCTCTTGTAGTTCCGTGACATCTACGTATGAATCAGTTGCCCTACCTGTCTTTGTGTCATCAGCGAATTTGCTCATATCACTAGTAATTCCCTCATCAAGGTCATTGATATAATAAACAACAACGGGCCCAAGACTGATCCCTGTGGAACACCACTTGTTACAGATCCCCACTCGGATTTAACCCCATTTATGCACTCTCTCTGCTTCCTTTATGCACACTCTCTGCTTCGATTTATGCAACCTATTCTTAAAACTACACAACGTCTTAGCTTCTATGACGGTACTCGGGAGTTTGTTCCACTCATCCACAACTCTATTACCAAACCAGTACTTTCCTATATCCTTCCTGAATCTGAATTTTCCCAGCCTAAAACCATTGCTGCGAGTCCTGTCTTGGCTAGATATTTATAGCACGCTGTTTACATTCATTTTATTTATTCCTATTTTCCATTTATACACCTCAATCACATCCCCCCTAATTCCACGCCTTTCTGGAGAGTGCAGATTCAGAACCCTCAGTCTCTCCTCATAGGGAAGATTTCTGATACATGGGATCAGTTTTGTCATCCTCCTTCGTACGTTTTCCAGTGCATTTATATCCATTCTGTAATACGGTGACTAGAACTGTGCCGCATAATCTAAATGAGGCCTAACCAAAGATATATAGAGATGAGGAACAACCTGAGGACTCCTATTATTTATGCTTCTAGACATGAAACCAAGGATTTTGTTCGCATTATTGCAAACACTTATGCACCGTCTTGATTTTAGATTACTGCTAACCAGAACTCCCAAATCCTTATCACAATCATGGTTATTTTCTTGTCCAATGTTTAGAACTTTGCATTTGTCTATATTAAACTTCATCTGCCACTTCTCCGCCCACTGCATCAGTCTATTCAAATCTAATGTCCCCATTAGAATGAATTAAGCTACCTATTTTGGTGTCGTCAATAAACTTGCTTATGTCGCTATTTATTCCCTCATCAATGTCCTTTATATAAAATGTGAACAACAACGGGTCCAACACTGACCCTTGTGGAACGCCACTCGTGACGCGCCCCCATTCTAATTTCTCCCCATTGATGCAAACTCTCTGCTGCCTATCTGTCAACCA
The DNA here is from genome assembly GCF_038502225.1 of Cherax quadricarinatus. Classification (NCBI taxonomy): domain Eukaryota; kingdom Metazoa; phylum Arthropoda; class Malacostraca; order Decapoda; family Parastacidae; genus Cherax; species Cherax quadricarinatus. The sequence continues at coordinate 76,036,486 of NC_091296.1, read as the reverse complement.
TGCCTCTACCCAGGAAAAAAATTCTCCTTCTATTCCGTGTGCCCAAATTTTCCTCAATAACCTATGATGTGGAACTCTATCAAAAGCCTTACTGAAGTCCATATACACAATATCATATTCAGTACCATGATCTACCTCCTCAAATACCTTGGTGACAAAAGTTAGTTAATTCGTAAGACAGGAACGCCCCTTTGTAAAACCATGCTGAGATTAATTAATCAATTTATGCTTTTCAAGATGGCTATGAATTGCCTCGGCAATTATTGATTCCATAAATTTTCCCACTATGGAGGTAAGGCTTATTGGTCTATAGTTCTAAGCTAAGGATCTGTCTCCTGCTATGTAAATAGGTATTATATTTGCCATTTTCCACTTGTTTGGCACTATGCCGCACACACACACACACAGGCCTAGTGTCTAATCGATATGTGCCTAGGAAAAAGGTGATGACTAACACACACACACACACACACAGACACACACACACACACACACACACACACACACACACACACACACACACACACACACACACACACACACACATATACACACACATACACACACACATAATTAACGACGTGCTGAAAGCGTTAAAAGAGAGGCCTCCGGGAACAATCTTGATTGGCCATCGCTTAATGGAACTGACCAATAGGGAGCCGAGGAGGTTTAATGATGATAGGCAGCAGTGGGTTGACCACTGACCTTCCTAACTACCACTGAGAAAGTGGTAGGTATTGCAGTGGTGGGTAAGAGATACACTTTGAAGTGGTGAGAAGTGAGATGCTCTCTCTCTCTCTCTCTCTCTCTCTCTCTCTCTCTCTCTCTCTTAGTTGCCAGACGTATTGTGTCTACCTGGAGGGTATTTATGTCATCAACGCCCCCACGGCCCGGTCCACGACCAAGCCTTCCGGTGGATCAGGGCCTGATCAACCAGGCTGTTACTGCTGGCCGCACGTAGTCCAACATACGAACCACTACCCGGCTGATCCGAACCGATTTTAAGTATGTGTCCAGCTCCCTCTTGAAGGCAGACAAGGGTCTATTCATAGTTCTCTCTATGCATGGTGGGAGGCTGTTGAACAGTCCTGTGCCCCGGACACTTATGGTGTTTTCTCTTAGTGTAAGAATGGCGCCCCTACTTTTCATTGAGGGTATCTTGCACCGACTGCCCAGTCTTTTACTTTCGTAGGGAGTGATTTCCGTGTGCAGATTCGGGACCATTAATTCTAGGATTTTCCAAGTGTAGATTATGTTATATCTCTCTCGCCTGCGTTCCAGTGAGTACAAGTCAAGTGCTTCCAAGCGTTCCCAGTAGTTGAGGTGTTTGATAGAACTTATATGTGCAGTAAAGGTTCTCTGTACACTCTCTAGATCTGAAATTTCACCTGCTTTGAACGGAGATGTTAATGTACAGCAGTATTCCAGCTAGAGAGAACAAGTGATTTGAAAAGGATCATCATTGGCTTGTCATCTCTTGTTTTGAATGTTCTCAATATCCATCCTATCATTTTTTTTTGCACTTGTGATCGTGGCACTGTTGTAATCCTTGACAGTGAGATCCTCAGACATTATCACTCCCAGTGGTTCTTCTAGTGTGCCTCTTCGGGGGTTCAATATACGCTTCTCTAAATTCATGTAACCTAACTTACTCTAATCTAACGTAGGCCTTTCACACTGCAACCAGTGCTTTGTCAGACGCTATGCAAGGTTTTGTGTGTGTGTTTACTCACCTATCTGTGGTTTTAGGTGGTCGAGTCACAGCTCCTGTGTGTGTGTGTGTGTGTGTGTGTGTGTGTGTGTGTGTGTGTGTATGTGTGTGTGTGTGCGCGTGTGTGTGTATGTGTGTGTGTGTGTGTGTGTGTGTGTGTGTGTGTGTGTGTGTGTGTGTGTGTGTGTGTGTGTATGTGTGTGTATGTGTGTATGTGTATGTATGTGTATGTGTGTATGTGTGTGTGTGTGTGTATGTGTGTGTGTGTGTATGTGTATGTGTGTGAGTGTGTGTGTGTATGTGTGTATGCGCGTGTGTGTACTCACCTGGTTGTACTCACCTAGTTGAGGTTGCGGGGTCGAGTCCGAGCTCCTGGCCCCGCCTCTTCACTGATCGCTACTAGGTCACTCTCCTGAGCCGTGAGCTTTATCGTACCTCTGCTTAAAGCTATGTATGGATCCTGCCTCCACTACATCGCTTCCCCAAACTATTCCACTTACTGACTACCTCTGGCGGCTGAAGAAATACTTCCTAACATCCCTGTGATTCATCTGTGTCTTTAGCTTCCAACTGTGTCCCCTCTTGTTACTGTGT
>NC_091296.1:76006703-76034081 GCF_038502225.1 Cherax quadricarinatus | reverse complement strand
GAAGAAAGGGACGTCCTGAAATAGGGAAGGAGTCGCGCGAAACATCGTGAACCTAATAGATGATCGTGTGAGTGTGCGAAACAGAGAAATAATATGGTTTAAAATTGTGTGCGAAACAGCCAAAGTAGAATGTTGTTTAAAATAGGGAAGTGTAATGCCCTGTAAGCCGAAGGAAATTGGGCTAAAAAAAATAGGGAGAAACTGTAGGGAATTGGATTTTAGATCATTTCAAGTTCGTAAGTGCGGTAAGTGAGGAGAAAAAATTGGGTGTTCAAAATTGGACCCAAAATAGGGACTGAAAATTACTGGAGAACCGAAACAAGAGCGACCCCAACTTGACGCCTTGGAACAAACTTCCAAATTGTGCCACAACTGCTTGAAATTGTGTTGTAAGTGACTGGAATTGTGTGTTGAGTGACTGGAATTGTGCTGAGTGATTGGAATTGTGTTGTGAGTGATTGGAATTGTGTTGTGAGGGATTGTAATTGTGTTGTAAGGGATTGGAATTGTGTTGTGAGGGATTGGAATTGTGTTGTAAGGGATTGGAATTGTGTTGTAAGGGATTGGAATTGTGTTGTGAGGGATTGGAATTGTGTTGTGAGGGATTGGAATTGTGTTGTGAGTGATTGGAATTGTGTTGTGAGGGATTGGTATTGTGTTGTGAGTGATTGGAATTGTGTTGTGAGTGATTGGAATTGTGTTGTGAGTGATTGGAATTGTGTTGTGAGTGATTGGAATTGTGTTGTGAGGGATTGGAATTGTGTTGTGAGGGATTGGAATTGTGTTGTGAGTGATTGGAATTGTGTTGTGAGTGATTGGAATTGTGTTGTGAGTGATTGGAATTGTGTTGTGAGTGATTGGAATTGTGTTGTGAGGGATTGGAATTGTGTTGTGAGGGATTGGAATTGTGTTGTGAGTGATTGGAATTGTGTTGTGAGTGATTGGAATTGTGTTGTGAGTGATTGGAATTGTGTTGTGAGTGATTGGAATTGTGTTGTGAGGGATTGGAATTGTGTTGTGAGGGATTGGAATTGTGTTGTGAGTGATTGGAATTGTGTTGTGAGTGATTGGAATTGTGTTGTGAGTGATTGGAATTGTGTTGTGAGTGATTGGAATTGTGTTGTGACTGGAATTGTGTTGAATGATTGGAATTGTGCGGCAACTAAATCAGAGAAATAATTTTGAAAAGACTTGAAATGGGAGTGGAAGTGAGCGAAACAGTACGAAGTAGAGCGAAAACTGCGCGAAACTGTATGGTAACCGAACGAAAGAGTACGTTAATGATTGGTAAATTAGACGAATGTCCTCCCCCCCCCAGCACCGTCTAGAGGAGCAGTTAAACAGACCCAGAAATTAAATTTGGTTGAGGATTACTTTTGATCTGGCAGTGGTTGACGACCTGACCTGGCTGATGGTCACAGGTGTCTCACTCGCAGGTGTGTATCACAGTTGTGTCACTCACAGGTGTGTCACTCATATTTGCGTCACTCACAGGTGTCACTCGCAGGTGTGTCACAGGTGTGTCAGAGCCTGAGGAAGAGGCAGCCAGAGCTAAGCTCACAGTCTCTTCAGCGAGGTTTAAGAGGCATAAAGTTCACCCTAACTCCCGCTAGTCTGTCAGACTGGGACACCAGCCTCCCTCCTCTTACATGACAGTCATTGTGTCACTGTTGTGACAGTCAGACTGGGACACCAGCCTCCCTCCTCTTACATGACAGTCACTATGTCACTGTTGTGACAGTCAGACTGGGACACCAGCCTCCATCCTCTTACATGACAGTCACTATGTCACTGTTGTGACAGTCAGACTGGGACACCAGCCTCCCTCCTCTTACATGACAGTCACTGTGTCACTGTTGCTGTGACAGACTGGGACACCAGCCTCCCTCCTCTTACATGACAGTCATTGTGTCACTGATGCTGTGACAGTCAGACTGGGACACCAGCCTCCCTCCTCTTACATGACAGTCACTGTGTCACTGTTGCTGTGACAGACTGGGACACCAGCCTCCCTCCTCTTACATGACAGTTACTGTGTCATTGTTGCTGTGACAGTCAGACTGGGACACCAGCCTCCCTCCTCTTACATGACAGTCACTGTGTCACTGTTGCTGTGGCAGTCAGACTGGGACACCAGCCTCCCTCCTCTTACATGACAGTCACTGTGTCACTGTTGCTGTGGCAGTCAGACTGGGACACCAGCCTCCCTCCTCTTACATGACAGTCATTGTGTCACTGTTGCTGTGACAGTCAGACTGGGACACCAGCCTCCCTCCTCTTACATGACAGTCATTGTGTCACTGTTGCTGTGACAGTCAAACTGGGACACCAGCCTCCCTCCTCTTACATGACAGTCACTGTGTCACTGTTGCTGTGACAGTCAGGCTGGGACACCAGCCTCCCTCCTCTTACATGACAGTCATTGTGTCACTGTTGCTGTGACAGTCAGACTGGGACACCAGCCTCCCTCCTCTTACATGACAGTCACTGTGTCACTGTTGCTGTGGCAGTCAGACTGGGACACCAGCCTCCCTCCTCTTACATGACAGTCACTGTGTCACTGTTGCTGTGACAGTCAGGCTGGGACACCAGCCTCCCTCCTCTTACATGACAGTCATTGTGTCACTGTTGCTGTGACAGTCAGACTGGGACACCAGCCTCCCTCCTCTTACATGACAGTCACTGTGTCACTGTTGTTGTGAAAGTCAGACTGGGACACCAGCCTCCCTCCTCTTACATGACAGTCACTGTGTCACTGTTGTTGTGACAGTCAGACTGGGACACCAGCCTCCCTCCTCTTACATGACAGTCATTGTGTCACTGTTGCTGTGACAGACTGGGACACCAGCCTCCCTCCTCTTACAAGACAGTCACTGTGTCACTGTTGCTGTGACAGTCAGACTGGGACACCAGCCTCCCTCCTCTTACATGACAGTCATTGTGTCACTGTTGCTGTGACAGTCAGACTGGGACACCAGCCTCCCTCCTCTTACATGACAGTCACTGTGTCACTGTTGCTGTGACAGTCAGACTGGGACACCAGCCTCCCTCTTCTTACATGACAGTCACTGTGTCACTGTTGCTGTGACAGTCAGACTGGGACACCAGCCTCCCTCCTCTTACATGACAGTCATTGTGTCACTGTTGCTGTGACAGTCAGACTGGGACACCAGCCTCCCTCCTCTTACATGACAGTCACTGTGTCACTGTTGCTGTGACAGTCAGACTGGGACACCAGCCTCCCTCCTCTTACATGACAGTCACTGTGTCACTGTTGCTGTGACAGTCAGACTGGGACACCAGCCTCCCTCCTTTTACATGACAGTCACTGCGTCACTGTTGCTGTGACAATCTGACTGGGACACCAGCCTCCCTCCTCTTACATGACAGTCACTGTGTCACTGTTGCTGTGACAGTCAGACTGGGACACCAGCCTCCCTCCTCTTACATGACAGTCATTGTGTCACTGTTGCTGTGACAGTCAGACTGGGACACCAGCCTCCCTCCTCTTACATGACAGTCACTGTGTCACTGTTGCTGTGACAGTCAGACTGGGACACCAGCCTCCCTTTTCTTACATGACAGTCACTGTGTCACTGTTGCTGTGACAGTCAGACTGGGACACCAGCCTCCCTCCTCTTACATGACAGTCACTGTGTCACTGTTGCTGTGACAGTCAGACTGGGACACCAGCCTCCCTCTTCTTACATGACAGTCACTGTGTCACTGTTGCTGTGACAGTCAGACTGGGACACCAGCCTCCCTCCTCTTACATGACAGTCAGTGTGTCACTGTTGCTGTGACAGTCAGACTGGAACACCAGCCTCCCTCCTCTTACATGACAGTCAGTGTGTCATTGTTGCTGTGACAGTCAGACTGGGACACCAGCCTCCCTCCTCTTACATGACAGTCATTGTGTCACTGTTGCTGTGACAGTCAGACTGGGACACCAGCCTCCCTCCTCTTACATGACAGTCACTGTGTCACTGTTGCTGTGACAGTCAGACTGGGACACCAGCCTCCCTCCTCTTACATGACAGTCACTGTGTCACTGTTGCTGTGACAGTCAGACTGGGACACCAGAGAGAATACAGATCCTGTAGCAGAGATAATACAGGTCCTGTACAGGAGAAAATACAGATCCTGTAGCAGAGATAATCCTACACAAGAAGAATGTTTTGAATTTAGAGGAAAAGTTGCAGCAAAACACAGACCTTTATTTTTCTAAAATATCCCAGAGAGACGCCGAGGACACATATTTTACCCTTCACAAAAAGAGAACAAACCCATATATATATTTCTCTCTCTCTCTCTCTCTCTGTCTGTCTCTCTCTCTCTCTCTCTCTCTCTCTCTCTCTCTCTCTCTCTCTCTCTCTCTCTCTCTCTCTCTCTCTCTCTCTCTCTCTCTCTCAGTCGGTCACAGTAGGAAAGTTATCCAGTAGCGATGGGACGAGAATATGGAAAAGCGATTGTGTGGAGCCTCGTGGCGTGGTAATGTTGACAATAAGTGGCTCTTGGACACGCCTAGGAAATGAGCTCCCTTGTCAGGCCCAGGAGATGAGCAGCCTCCCACTCCTGCCACACTCTCCACCTCTTCCTTACCCCACCAATATTAGGATGCTTCCCGCGCTTGGGATTACCGTGTGCTTTTTATAGTGGGTCGGAGTAGGAGGAGACTCCAACCTACGAGTTGTGGGACAAAGTACAGGGTGTTTCAAAGAAATGGACACAATTTCAAAGAATACTGCTTTGAAACTGGGTCCATTATTTCGAAACACTCTATAAACATTACACATATTCCACAAGGCGTTGTTTTCATGGCCATGGATTAGTTTATGCTTGTCCACTATGAACTGCATCTGCCACTTTTCAGATCATGACATTAATTTATGGCGTTCCACAAGGATCAGTTTCAGGCCCATGGTTGTTTGTAATTTACACTAATGACATTGATGAAGGAGTTGTAAGTAACATATCACAAATAGTACTGGTCGTAGTACTGATACATGTGGAAGCCCACTCGTCATATGCACCCATTCTGACACCTCTTCTCGCAATATCACTTCACTTATTCTCCGAAGTCTAAACACAGTGGGTTATGAATACACAGTTGTTTTTTGCAACTTAATTTGAGTCTATATTGGGTAATGTGTATGTATATGTGTGTGTGGGTATCTATATATGTGTTTGTGCTCAGTAATAACATACATGGAGACAGAAACTCAGGAAATTAATTGATCTGTATATTTCAATCCCCTTCTGGGATCCTCATGGGCTGAAGAGGGTCCCAGAAGGGGGTCGAAATATACAACTCAATTAATTTCCTTAATTTCTGTCTCCATGTAGGTTATTACCGAACACTGACAAGTGTTCATTATATTTTAGTTATTCATATGTGTTTGTGTATGTATTGGTATATATACATATGCATATTTTTGTATTTTGTCAGTATTCCTTCACATATATTGAAGTACAATTTTTATTCGTCTCTTTCGCATTTTTCCTGTCTATGTTATTACATTATTCCTTCTCTTTTATTTGTCTTTAGTTACTTTGTCTTGGCTTATTTTCCTGCTCGCTAAATAAGCCAGTCGTGTTCCAAGTAGTGACTAGTTCCCCCAGCCATTTCCCCGCCCCTTCGCTAAACTATTGCATTCTCTCTCGCTTAAAATGAATGGCCATTTATGCCGCCAAAAATAATTTAGATAGCCATTTCTCATGTTGTGGGGCGGAGCATGAACGGGCAATATCAGTGGTTCACCTGGACCTTCCCTTCTCCTCAGCCACTCCACACTATCGTAATTTACCCAGCTTCCCAAATATCTTTCCAATACCGTAACCTCTCGGTGAGCAAACTGCGAGATTCTGCTGAATCTGTGAACCTGGATTGTGCTTAAATATGGTCTCCATATATCCTGTACGGTCTGCTGGGTGTGGTTCATCACCTCGGTGTTCAGCTATACACTTAGGTGTTATGATTAAGACACGTGTGCAACAGTTCGGTGTCTTTATTGATGAAATATTTCGCAAACACAGTAGGCTTCTTCAGTCAGATACAAAGGGAGAAGTAGTAGTGGAATAAAGATGATGTAATCAGTCCCTCTGTATATGAGGTATTTGAGGTGGTCAGTCCCTCAGTTTCCAGGTTGAGGGACTGACCACCTCAAATACCTCATATACAGAGGGACTGATTACATCATCTTTATATCATTACTACTTCTCCCATTGTATTTGACAGAAGAAGGCTACTGTGTACTAGAAATATATCATCAATAAAGACACCCAACTGTTGCACATGTGTCTTAATCTTCAACTTGTCAGTATTTTATACTATTTTCAACAACACTTGGGTATTATAAACTCTCTGGGGAGGAAGTCTTTCAGAGGACTCATTAGAACTCTCTCTGGCAGTCTGGCCTATATTACTCTCGTTCTGGCTGATCTGTGGTGTTCACCGGCACGTCACGACTTCCTGTGACCTACCATTCATGGCTGTAACCTGCCTTGCACACGTGTCTCATTCTTCAACTTGTCGATTTTCAAAACCATTTTCATCAAGCCTTGAATGTTTCTGCCATTAAGAAGGCCGGTGGTGACTTCTCACTGTCTCCCTCCCTGGACGCTTCCTGAGATCAATCTCCGTAGCAGGGAATGTTAATTCCTGAGCGTCTGAGTCTGCTAATGATCTTTTAACTCGTTTCCTCGAACCTGATTCGGCTCACACTTTGAAGGTTTAGATATCTGTTGAAGGTTCAGTGATATCTTCAGTGGGCTTGTGTTGTGTAGACCTGCTAAATGGTTCTCATTGTTAAATGTGAAGCATCATACTATCTTCCTGACCTTTATTCATAGTGGATATTAATTCACTGTTTTACTTGTAAGTCAGCAGTGTGTTTCTTGATCTGCTATGACATGGTGCATCCTGACTCAGGAAATTAAGGAAGAGTAACTAGATAGGTAGGGCATTCAGCTCACACACGGAGGCCCGTGGTTCGATCTCCGTTATGGGTGGAAATATTAGGATAGGGGAACATAGGACCTGGTGCCTATGTTCTATCAGTAAAATAGGTACCTGGGTGTTAACCGACTGTTGTGGGTCGCATCCTGGTTACAAAATTGACTTAATTTGCCCGAAATGCTCTGCATAACAGGATTTTCTGTATAGTATATCACTGATGTTAGCTATGGTCTGTATACCTTGTACATGTACTTGTAAAAATGAAGATTATTATTATTATTATCATTATTATTATTATTATTATTATTATTATTATTATTATTATTATTATTATTTGAGACACAGTAAGACTGTGTTGGTGCCCGAGGGGCAGATCAGTGGTCCGGGGTACTGAATGGACAAGGACGGAGGTAAGATCATATTAATGTTATACAATATCGACTACATTATAAGAATATGAGAATGGAGGAACACTACAGCAGGCCTACTGGACCTTACTAGACCTAAACGTTTCTCCTGTACAAGAGGCTTCTTCAGCCTGATACAGGAGATTATAATACTGGAGTAGTAGTGGAGAGGCGAAGGTGAAGGAGGTTGCTGGAGGAACAATCTCCACAACACTGGAGACAGTAGTAGTGGAGAGGCGAAGGTGAAGGAGGTTGCTGGAGGAACAATCTCCACAACACTGGAGACAGTAGTAGTGGAGAGGCGAAGGTGAAGGAGGTTGCTGGAGGAACAATCTCCACAACACTGGTGACAGTAGTAGTGGAGAGGCGAAGGTGAAGGAGGTTGCTGGAGGAACAATCTCCACAACACTGGAGACAGTAGTAGTGGAGAGGAAAGGTGGAGGAGGTTGCTGGAGGAACAATCTCCACAACACTGGAGACAGTAGTAGTGGAGAGGCGAAGGTGAAGGAGGTTGCTGGAGGAACAATCTCCACAACACTGGTGACAGTAGTAGTGGAGAGGCGAAGGTGAAGGAGGTTGCTGGAGGAACAATCTCCACAACACTGGTGACAGTAGTAGTGGAGAGGCGAAGGTGGAGGAGGTTGCTGGAGGAACAATCTCCACAACACTGGAGACAGTAGTAGTGGAGAGGCGAAGGTGAAGGAGGTTGCTGGAGGAACAATCTCCACAACACTGGAGACAGTAGTAGTGGAGAGGCGAAGGTGAAGGAGGTTGCTGGAGGAACAATCTCCACAACACTGGAGACAGTAGTAGTGGAGAGGCGAAGGTGAAGGAGGTTGCTGGAGGAACAATCTCCACAACACTGGAGACAGTAGTAGTGGAGAGGCGAAGGTGAAGAAGGTTGCTGGAGGAACAATCTCCACAACACTGGAGACAGTAGTAGTGGAGAGGCGAAGGTGAAGAAGGTTGCTGGAGGAACAATCTCCACAACACTGGAGACAGTAGTAGTGGAGAGGCGAAGGTGAAGGAGGTTGCTGGAGGAACAATCTCCACAACACTGGAGACAGTAGTAGTGGAGAGGCGAAGGTGAAGGAGGTTGCTGGAGGAACAATCTCCACAACACTGGAGACAGTAGTAGTGGAGAGGCGAAGGTGAAGGAGGTTGCTGGAGGAACAATCTCCACAACACTGGAGACAGTAGTAGTGGAGAGGCGAAGGTGAAGAAGGTTGCTGGAGGAACAATCTCCACAACACTGGAGACAGTAGTAGTGGAGAGGCGAAGGTGAAGGAGGTTGCTGGAGGAACAATCTCCACAACACTGGAGACAGTAGTAGTGGAGAGGCGAAGGTGAAGGAGGTTGCTGGAGGAACAATCTCCACAACACTGGAGACAGTAGTAGTGGAGAGGCGAAGGTGAAGGAGGTTGCTGGAGGAACAATCTCCACAACACTGGAGACAGTAGTAGTGGAGAGGCGAAGGTGAAGGAGGTTGCTGGAGGAACAATCTCCACAACACTGGAGACAGTAGTAGTGGAGAGGCGAAGGTGAAGGAGGTTGCTGGAGGAACAATCTCCACAACACTGGAGACAGTAGTAGTGGAGAGGCGAAGGTGAAGGAGGTTGCTGGAGGAACAATCTCCACAACACTGGAGACAGTAGTAGTGGAGAGGCGAAGGTGGAGGAGGTTGCTGGAGGAACAATCTCCACAACACTGGAGACAGTAGTAGTGGAGAGGCGAAGGTGAAGGAGGTTGCTGGAGGAACAATCTCCACAACACTGGAGACAGTAGTAGTGGAGAGGCGAAGGTGAAGGAGGTTGCTGGAGGAACAATCTCCACAACACTGGAGACAGTAGTAGTGGAGAGGCGAAGGTGAAGGAGGTTGCTGGAGGAACAATCTCCACAACACTGGAGACAGTAGTAGTGGAGAGGCGAAGGTGAAGGAGGTTGCTGGAGGAACAATCTCCACAACACTGGAGACAGTAGTAGTGGAGAGGCGAAGGTGAAGGAGGTTGCTGGAGGAACAATCTCCACAACACTGGAGAAAGTAGTAGTGGAGAGGCGAAGGTGAAGGAGGTTGCTGGAGGAACAATCTCCACAACACTGGAGACAGTAGTAGTGGAGAGGCGAAGGTGAAGGAGGTTGCTGGAGGAACAATCTCCACAACACTGGAGACAGTAGTAGTGGAGAGGCGAAGGTGGAGGAGGTTGCTGGAGGAACAATCTCCACAACACTGGAGACAGTAGTAGTGGAGAGGCGAAGGTGAAGGAGGTTGCTGGAGGAACAATCTCCACAACACTGGAGACAGTAGTAGTGGAGAGGCGAAGGTGAAGGAGGTTGCTGGAGGAACAATCTCCACAACACTGGAGACAGTAGTAGTGGAGAGGCGAAGGTGAAGAAGGTTGCTGGAGGAACAATCTCCACAGTATGTCAGTCCCTCAGCCTGAGACTGAAGGACTTATTACCTTATTTTTTGTATATAGTTTTACATACTTCACATTATGTTCTAGTATTGATCAAGTCACTGGAGGGCGAAACGTCTACAAATAAAGATACCCAGATGTTGCACATGTGTCTAACTTTAGATTGGTCTTAATTTTATTACTTTCCTTAGCCGAGTACTGCATTATTTTTCATGGAAGTAGCGGCCATGGTGGGCCATGGTGGGCCATGGTGGGCCATGGTGTGCCATGGTGGGCCATGGCGGATCATGGTAGGCCATGGCGGGCCATGGTGGGCCATGGTGGGCCATGGTGGGCCATGGCGGATCATGGTGGGCCATGGCGGGCCATGGTGGGCCATGGTGGGCCATGAAGGCAATGAATAAATTTATCACAGTTACAGTGATGATGGGTGTTTAAATGCCTTTTTTTTATATTGAGGGAACTGCTGGGAGAGCTCTTGATCCCAGCGCTTGGGAAATCCCACAGCCCCTTTCCCAGATGTTGTGTTCCTGTTCCACCTCCCTGGTTCCTTCCACCGCCACTTCCTTACTTACCTTTCCCTACCATCTTCTTACTGTTACTTCCCTTCCTTCCCTTCCTGACCCCTTCCTTCCCTCCCTGACCCCTTCCTTCCCTCCCTGACCCCTTCCTTCCCTCCCTGACCCCTTCCTTCCCTCGCTGACCCCTTCCTTCCCTCCCTGACCCCTTCCTTCCCTCCCTGACCCCTTCCTTCCCTCCCAGACCCCATACTTCCCTTCCTGACCCCTTCCTTCCCACCCTGACCACTTCCTTCCCTTCCTGACCCCTTCCTTCCCTCGCTGACCCCTTCCTTCCCTCCCTGACCCCTTCCTTCCCTCCCTGACCCCTTCCTTCCCTCCCTGACCCCTTCCTTCCCTTCCTGACCCCTTCCTTCCCTTCCTGACCCCTTCCTTCCCTCGCTGACCCCTTCCTTCCCTCCCTGACCCCTTCCTTCCCTCCCTGACCCCTTCCTTCCCTCCCTGACCCCTTCCTTCCCTCCCTGACCCCTTCCTTCCCTCCCTGACCACTTCCTTCCCTTCCTGACCCCTTCCTTCCCTACCTGACCCCTTCCTTCCCTCCCTGACCCCTTCCTTCCCTACCTGACCCCTTCCTTCCCTCCCTGACCCCTTCCTTCCCTTCCTGACCCCTTCCTTCCCTCCCTGACCTCTTCCTTCCCTTCCTGACCCCTTCCTTCCCTCGCTGACCCCTTCCTTCCCTCCCTGACCCCTTCCTTCCCTTCCTGACCTCTTCCTTCCCTTCCTGACCCCTTCCTTCCCTCGCTGACTCCTTCCTTCCCTCCCTGACCCCTTCCTTCCCTCCCTGACCCCTTCCTTCCCTCCCTGACCCCTTCCTTCCACCTGCACCTGCCCCCTCTTCCTAACTCACCTGCCACACGTACATACAATGTCATTACACCGACCCTTAATTAAATTTTCTTACCCCTGCGTTGACACTAAAAACCCACACAGGTGAGAAGAGGTGTGTCTCCCTGCCCCCCCCCCACCTCACCTGGGCGGCCCTGGATAATAACACCCCTGGCGCCACCTCCACCCCTCACTCACCTGCTCTCACCTACCAATTATTACGCCAGGTGACCGCCTCTTGTCTCCCTCTATCATCATTATTTGGGCAGGTAATAGAGGAGCCCCCCCCCCCCCGATCGTGGCTGCCCGGCCGCCCCTGACACAGGTCAGGTGTGTAAGTGGTTTGTTAACCCACCTATCCCCCCTCACACCCACCTCCAGCACCCAGTGTTGATTATCTTATATCACCTGCTTAAAGTTATCGTCCCTCGCGGTGTAAATTGTTGTACTCCAGCCTGATTATCGTCCTCTTCTGTGTGAGCTTCTGTACTCTGGCTCGTTATTTTGTTTTGTGGGTTTAACTACCGTACTCAAGATGGTCGACGTTATCATAACACATTGCCAGAAAGGAGAGTGAAACTGTCGTACCAGAGGACGTAAAGTCCTCGTACTCAACAGGTTATATATATATATATATATATATATATATATATATATATATATATATATATATATATATATATATATATATATATATATATATATATATATATATATATTATATACGTGTGTGTATATATTACACAAAGTCATTGAGTACACGTTGATAAAGGTATAGGAGTGAGCTATCGTACTCTAGTTGGGTAGACATGTAGCATATATCATACTCAGTGGATGGGTTAAGCTGTACTCAAATGCACGAAAAAAATCACTCCATATACTCTTAATTCAGATACACAGCCACTCCAGAGTACTGAAAAAAACGCATTCGGTAGGCGGGCGCGAACGCACGCACGTACATACACACACACACACAGTGTCTAATCGACATGTGCCTAGGACAAAATGGTAACTAACACACACACACACATACACACACACATAGTTTTAAGAAGAGGTATGACAAAGCTCAGGAAGCAGAGAGGGAGAGGACCTAGTAGCGATCAGTGAAGAGGCGGGGCCAGGAGCTGAGTCTCGACCCCTGCAACCACAATTAGGTGAGTACAATTATGTGAGTACACACACACACACACACACACACACACACACACACACACACACACACACACACACACACACACACACACACACACACACGCACACACACACAAACACACACACACACACACACACACACACACCACACACACACACACACACACACACATACACAGATAGTAGGAAGTATTTCTTCAGTCATAGAGTTGTAAGGCAGTGGAATAGACTAGAAAATGACGTAGTGGAGGCAGAAACCATACACAGTTTTAAGACGAGGTTTGATAAAGATCATGGAGCGGGGAGAGAGAGGGCCTAGTAGCAACCGGTGAAGAGGCGGGGCCAGGAGCTAGGACTCGACCCCTGCAACCACAAATAGGTGAGTACAAATAGGTGAGTACACACACACACACACACACACACACACACACACACACACACACACACACACACACACACACACATACACACACACCACACACACTAACACACACACACGCACACCACACACACTAACACACACACACACACACACACACACACAACAGGCCTAGTGTCTAATCGACATGTGCCTAGGACAAAATGGTAACTCACTAACACACACACACGTGTATGTCATGTGTCCTGAGAACAGACCGTTACACACTACATACACAGACAGGTGTATTTCTCTCAGTGCATATACACTGACAGGCGTATATCTCTCAGTGTATGTACAATGACAAGTGTATTTCTCTGAGTCTATATACACTGAGAGAAATACACCTGTCAGTGTATATACACTGAGAGAATATACTTCAGGCCATAATTTAGAGATTTACATTAATACAGTTTTTAGGGATTTAAGTATTCTTGTCTGGTGGTGAAGAGGTTGAGAGTAACCTTAATGACCCTCGTGTACAAGATGGGTTTTAAACCCCATTAACCGTTTGAAGGTAGAAATAGTAGTAGTAGTATTAGTTATAGTAGTGGTGGCATTGGTAGTAGCTGTAATGGTGGTGGTATTGATAATAGGAGTAGTAGTAATAGTAGTAGCAGTAGTGATAGTAGTGGTGGTATTGGTAATACTAGTAGTAATATTGGTAGTAGTGGTAGTAATAGTAGTAGTAGAAGTAGTAGTGGTAGTAGTAGTGTTAGTGGTAGTAGTAGTAGTGTTAGTAGTAGTGGTAGTAGTAGTGGCAGTGTTAGTAGCAGTGGTAGTGTTAGTAGTAGTGTTAGTGTTAGTAGCAGTGTTAGTGGTAGTAGTAGTGTTAGTAGTAGTGGTAGTGTTAGTAGTAGTGGTAGTAGTAGTCATAGTGGTAGTATTAGTATTAGTAGTAGTGGTAGTAGTAGTGTTAGTAGTAGTGTTAGTAGTAGTGTTAGTGTTAGTAGTAGTGTTAGTGTTAGTAGTAGTGTTAGTAGTAGTGGTAGTGTTAGTAGTAGTGGTAGTGTTAGTAGTAGTGGTAGTGTTAGTAGTAGTGTTAGTGTTAGTAGTAGTGTTAGTGTTAGTAGTAGTGTTAGTAGTAGTGGTAGTGTTAGTAGTAGTGGTAGTGTTAGTAGTAGTGTTAGTGGTAGTAGTAGTGTTAGTAGTAGTGGTAGTGTTAGTAGTAGTGGTAGTGTTAGTAGTAGTGTTAGTAGTAGTGGTAGTAGTAGTCGTAGTAATCAGAGAGTCAAGAGTGTGGACACAGTCGTGTTGTTACCATCAGTATACACGATTTTTTTAAATCAAGGGAAGCGCTGAATCCGTAGGAGTCTTACAGCACCTGGGGAAGGGTAAATGAAGGAAGGAAGGAAGGGGAGGCTGAGTCCACTTCCTTAGATCAAGAACCCCCACTCACCCTCGGCATCAAGACACCTTGCTACCTTAAAGGAGAAAGCAGAGAATAACTGAGGTGTTTTCTCTCTCTCTCTCTCTCTCTCTCTCTCTCTCTCTCTCTCTCTCTTATACAGGGTTTTACAAGGTTAGGTTAAGGTTCGTAACTTTACAAGCTAAGAGCTGTTACCTACATCAGCTCATTTAAAAGTCTTTTTATTGTTATGAGACATACAAGTATGGAACAGGATGAAGTTGGAGCCATCTGTGGGCCACTAATTTTCATTTGATCAACTGATTTTATTTCCCTGATATTATGTTCCATACTCGAGTCATCCTGGAAATAAATGATCTCAGATGAAGTGATGTTCTGGAGAAGGTTACAGCCAGAGTGAAGTTGCTGCTGGCTGCCCGTCTTGTAGTGTAGCTCTCTCTCTGCTCATCACCACTGAATTAAATTCTTGGAGTGTTTAAGAAAGCTGTGTGTGTGTGTACTCACCTATTTGTACTCACCTATTTGTGGTTGCAGGGGTCGATTCACAGCTCCTGGCCCCGCCTCTTCGCTGATTGCTACTAGGTCCTCTCTCTCCCTGCCCCATGAGCTCTATCATACCTCGCCTTAAAACTATGTATGGTTCCTGCCTCCACTACATCACTTTCTAGGCTATTCCATGGCCTGACTACTCTATGACTGAAGAAATACTTCCTAACATCCCTTTGATTCATCTGAGTCTTCAACTTCCAATTGTGACCTCTTGTGTCTGTGTCCCATCTCTGGAACATCCCGTCTTTGTCCACCTCGTCTATTCCGATGTGTGTGTGTGTGTGTGTGTGTGTGTGTGTGTGTGTGTGTGTGTGTGTGTGTGTGCACATCTTCACCATTTATGTTGAACATCGTAGCTACAATGTATGAGTCATTAGGCTAATTAGTGTTATTAAGAGTCCGCTACAAACAGTAAAAGGCTGTAAGAAGTGCAGACAAGTGGCGGTCGTTAGTCAGCTGGTAATTGGGTAGTTGTGACGTGACGGTGGTGGTAGTTAAGTAGCTTCCAGAGTCATTTGTCTTTCTGATTCAGTCTTACTGATCTCTTGTGTAGTCGATAGGCTTGAAACCCAGTTAACCAAACAAGCTTGTGTCTTAAAGCAGTGATATACTGCCACCACATGGTAACTACCTCATCTTAACTACGTCTTAACTACATCACGTGCCTGGAGTCTACGTGAAGGTGTTCCGGGGGAAGGAATGTGAGATATAGAGGGAGTGGGAGGCACAGAAGGAGGGAGTGGGAGGCACAGAGGGAGGGAGTGGGAGGTACAGAGGAAGGGAGTGGGATGTAACAGAGGGAGGGAGTGGGAGGCACAGACGGAGGGAGTGGGAGGCACATAGGGAGGGAGTGGGAGGCACAGAGGGAGGGAGTGGGAGGCACAGAGGGAGGGAGTGGGAGATGACAGAGGAAAAGAGTGTGAGGTAGAGAGTGAGGGAGTATGAAGCGGGCGAGGAGAGGGAGAGAGAGGGGAGGAGGGGAAGAGGGAGAGAGGGGGGAGGAGGAGGAGAGGGAGGGGGAAGAAGATGGTTCACAGATATATCACGTCTTGAGGGGAGAGGAGGGGAAGGGGGAGGGGGAGGGGAGGAAGTACTACCTCTCTTACTCTCCCCTTACCATCATTTCCCCTGGTTCTTCCTCCTTAATCCCTCCTCCTCCTCCTCCTTCTCTTTCCTCTCCACACTGTAACTGTCACACAGTGTACCCCCACACTGCAACTTTCACACAGTGTACCCCCACACTGTAACTATCACACAGTGTACCCCCACACTGTAACTATCATACAGTGTACCCCCACACTGTATCACACAGTGTACCCCCACACTGCAACTTTCACACAGTGTACCCCCACACTGTAACTATCATACAGTGTACCCCCACACTGTAACTATCACACAATGTACCCCCACACTGTAACCTTCACACAGTGTACCCCCACACTGTAACTTTCACACAGTATACCCCACACTGTAACTATCACACAATGTACCCCCATGCTATCATACAGTGTACCACTACACTGTATCACAGTGTACCACCACACAGTAACTATCACACAGTGCACCATCACAATGTACTATTACACTATGTATGTGTGTGTATGTGGGTATGTGTGTGTATGTGGGTATGTGTATGTATATGGGTATGTGTATGTATGTGGGTATGTGTACTCATCTATTTGTGGTTGCAGGGGTCGAGACTCAGCTCCTGGCCCCACCTCTTCACTGACCGCTACTAGGTCCTCTCTCTCCCTGCTCGATGAGCTTTATCATACCTCGTCTTAAAACTATGTATGGTTCCTGCCTCCACTACCTCACTTTCCACACTATTCCACTTCCTGACAACTCTGTGACTGAAGAAATACTTCATAACATCCCTTTGACTCATCTGAGACTTCAACTTCCAATTGTGACCCCTTGTTACTGTGTCCCATCTCTGGAACATCCTGTCTCTGTCCACCTCATCTATTCCACGCAGTATTTTGTACGACGTTATAATGTCTCCCCTAACCCTCATGTCCTCCAATTTCGTCAGACCTATTTCCTTTAACCTTTCTTCGTAGGACATTCCCCTTAGCTCTGGAACTAGCCTTGTTGCAAACCTACTAATTTCTTAACGTGTTTGACCAAGTGTGGGTTCCTAACTGCATACTCCAGTATGGGCCTAACGTACACGGTGTACAGTGTCTTGAACGATTCCTTACTGAGGTATCGGAACGCTATTCTCAGGTTTGCCAGGCGCCCATATGTCGCAGGAGTTATCTGGTTGATGTGTGCTTTCGGAGACGTGCTCGGAATTATACTCACCCCAAGATCTTTCTCCATGAGTGAGGTTTGCAGTCTTTGGCTACCTAGCCTATACTCTGTCTGCAGTCTTCTTTGTCCTTCCCTGATCATCATGACTTTGCATTTGGTTGAGTTAAATTCGAGTAGCCAGTTGCTGGACCACGTGTCCAGCCTGTCCAGGTCTCTTTGGAGTCCTGCCTGATCCTCATCCTCATCTGATTTAATTCTCATTAACTTCACATCGTGACGAGCGCCCATTGTGATACCTCATCTCGTACCAGTAAGTTTCGTTTTTGTGACTGCTATAATGTCTGGGGACTTCTCATTGATTCTTTCATGCCACTCCTCGTATTTGTTCATTATTCCATCTGCATTCGTGTACCAAACCTTCAACTTCTTTTCTAAAACTGTCGTCCTGGCTGAATATTGTGGTTGGGGGAGCGGGAGCCCTGGCCGGGGCATATGGGAGGTTGTGGTGGGGATGGGGTTTGTGATGAGGGGGTGGGGGCAGATTGACCATAGGGGGTTGCTGTAGGGGTTGGGTTTGTGGTGTGGGGGTTGGGGACAGAGGGAACAGTGTGTGGGTTTTGGTTTGGAGTGTTCAGATGCATTGGGATTGTTGTAGATGGAGTCTTTCTATGGGTGTTTCTGGCTGGTGTGTTTGCTCTTCCACCTGTGTCTGGATTCTGCTCATCTTCATCATTGCCTCTCGTTCCTCCTTTAGTCTTTGTACCCTCTCTTTCAGTATCATCCTTTCCTCTTGTGTTCTGTCTCGATCGAGGTACACTCTCTGGTACTCCGGTTTGTCCCTCAGTTGTGCTTTCTCCTGCAGTATCCTGGTTTGAACTGATTGTGTCTTGATGATTACTTTGACAGGTCATTTTCTTCCACTTGCAAACCACCCAATTCTCCAAAAATTTGTCACCTGGGTCATGTCGTCCTCTCCTATTGCTCTCATGATACCATCAGTCTCTTTTTTCTCCTATTTTCTTTCATAGGTTTCCCCCTTGACTTCTTGGAACCCATAGACAAAAACTAACCTGTCCCTTTCATCCTCCCACTGTGCCTTTCTTTGCATACCCTGTGGTGTGCCATGTTCCTTCCATTGAAGCATTCATGCCTTTGATCCTTTCCCTGGCTGAAGCCCCTACACTCAGTGGTCTGTCTTTTCTGATCAGCTGTTCCAGGCCACTGCAGTTGTCTGGAGTCTCTGCATGGAGCATAGCTCCATCTTGCCTTCAGACCCCTCATTTGTTCTTAGTGTGCTCCTCGTCTTGTCCTGGGCCTCATGCGGGTCTGATAGGACCTTCGCATACAGTGTAGCTCTTTTGTTCCCTACAGGCCCCTCATCTGTAACTGATATAGAAGTCCCTGATGTCATGGCTGCACTATCTTTTGTTTCTTTAGGCCATTTCAGGTTTTTTATTTCCTCTCCTAAGCACTGTATCCTAGCTTCTCCTGCTTTGGCTCTTAGCTCCCATTTCGTGCTCCCTGCAGTTATCCTCTCCATTTTCTTGCCAAGCTCTTCTAGCTTCCTTCCCACACTCTTCCTCCATTTTTGTGAGCTCTTCCTCCCAATCTTCCCTCCCAGTTACATCCACCAGACCTCTGGTTCTCCGCCTTGCTCCTTGGTATCCATTTGTTTTTATTACTACAGAAAGGACTTTTATATTTTCAGGAGTTAGTGTGTGTGGATGTGAAGGTGGGTGTTTGTTATAGGAAGGGAAAGAGAAGGGGCATAGGGAGGGAGTAGAAGGATATAGAGTGGGAAGGAGGACAGTGGCAGAGGGGAAGAGGGATTAGGGGGTGCAAAGGGGTACAAGAAGAGAGAGGGAAAGAAATTGACAGCTAAGTAAGGAAGAGAAGATTATGAGGGAGTGGAAGAGAGAGAGAGAGAGAGAAAGAGAGAGAGAGAGAGAGTGTGTGTGTGTGTGTGTGTGTGTGTGTGTGTGTGTGTGTGTGTGTGTGTATGGGTGTGTGTGTGTGTGTGTGTGTGTGTGTGTGTGTGTGTGTGTGTGTGTGTGTGTGTGTGTGTGTGTGTGTGTGTTTGTGTGCATGTGTGTTTGGGTGCATGTGTGTATGTGTGCATGTTTGTGTATGTGTGCACGTGTGCACGTGTGCATGTGTGTACGTGTGTGCTTGGAGGTGAGAGGGTAGAGACAATGGCAGAGAGATATTTGGGAGAGGAGGAAAAGGAAGATGAAATGGAAGGTGGAGAGGAAGAGAGAGGGAGAAAGATTGGTAGGTAGATAGAGGGAGTGGGAGAGAAAGAGATTACTCACTTAGTTGTACTCACCTAGTTGTGGTTGCAGGGGTCGATTCACAGCTCCTGGGCCCACCTCTTCACTGGCCGCTACTGGGTGGGTATGTGTGTGTACTCCCCTAATTGTACTCACAATTCATTAGGTGTACTCAATTGAGTCACAGCTCCTGGCCCCGCCTCTTCACTGGTCGCTACTAGCTCTACTCTCTCCCTGCTCCATGAGCCTTGTCGTACCTCTTCTTAAAGCTATATGTGGATCCTGCCTCCACTACATGACTCTCCTGACTATTCCACTTCCTGACAACTCTGTGACTGAAGAAATACTTCCTAACATCCTTGCGACTTATACGCTTCTTCAACTTCCAGTTGTCACCCCTTGTTGCTGTGTCCCATCTCTGGAACATCCTTTCTCTGTCCACCTTGTTAATTTCTCTCAATATTTTATATGTCGTTATCATGTCCCTATCCCCAGTCCTCCAATGTCGTCATGTCGATTTCCCTTAACCTCTTTTCGTAGTACATTTCCCTTAGCTCTTGTTGCAAACCTTTGCACGTTCTCTAATTTCTTGACGTGCTAAGCTAGGTGTAGGTTCCAAATCAGAGCTGCATACTCCAATATAGGCCTGACGTACACTGTGTACAGGGTCCTGAACGATTCCTTACTGAGGTGCCGGAACGGTATTCTTAAGTTTGCTAATCGCCCAGTTATTTGGTTGATGTGCGTTTCAAGAGATGTG
The DNA here is from genome assembly GCF_038502225.1 of Cherax quadricarinatus. Classification (NCBI taxonomy): domain Eukaryota; kingdom Metazoa; phylum Arthropoda; class Malacostraca; order Decapoda; family Parastacidae; genus Cherax; species Cherax quadricarinatus. The sequence continues at coordinate 76,014,119 of NC_091296.1, read as the reverse complement.
CTCAGTATTATACTCACCCCAAAATCCTTTTCCTTGAGTGAGGTTTGCAGTCTTTGGCTCCCTAGACTGTACTCTGTTTTCGGTCTTCTTTGCTCTTCCCCGTTCTTCATGACTTTGCACTTGTGGGATTAAACTCCAGAAGCCAGATGATGGACCAGCCTTGCAGCCTGTTTAGACCCCTTTGTAGTCCTACCTGATCCTCATCCGATTGAATTCTCCTCATTAGCTTCACATCATCTGCAAACAGGGTCACTTCTAAATCTATCCTTTCCGTCATGTCATTCACCTGTACCAAAAACAGCACCGGTCCTAGGACTGACCCCTGGGAAACCCCGCTCATCACAGGCACCCACTCTGACATCTCGTCACGTACCATGACTCGTTGTTGCCTCCCTGTCAGGTATTCTCTGATCTTGTTATACCTGCCTGGTCCTTCAGCTTTTGCACTAATCTGTGTGTGTGTGTGTGTGTGTGTGTGTGTGTGTGTGTGTGTGTGTGTGTGTGTGTGTGTGTGTGTTCACTACAACTTACGATTCTGTCTACGGGATTTTAAGCTGTAGCTTTTGGGTCCTTTATTTGTCTATCAGTCTTGGGGAAACTCCCCAAATTCTTAGTCTGTCATACCCAGATCCGAATTCACGTACTGTGTATGTTGTCCAAGAAACCAGTCTTCTTGTAGTCGATTCTCGGGAGGGGGGTCATCGACCCCCGCGACCCGGTCTCAAACCAGGCTCCATGCAGGGATAAACTAGAGGAACCAGGAAGTGTGGAGCTGAAGAGGCAGGGAAAAAAGGTGGTAGGGGAAATTCCCTCCCTCCCTCCACCTGACACGCAGGTTGGTTTTTTCCCTGCCGAGGTGTGATATGTGTGAATTTAAAGTTGTGTGACGGAGTGGTGTGAGAGGTGGGTTAGTGTGACGGAGTGGTGAGAGAGGTGGGAGAGAGAGAGAGAGAGAGAGGCAGCAGGTGTGGTGTGGGGCATGAAGAATGGGTAAAGTTTAGCTGAGTCCACCCAGATGAGGCGACCAATGTAGTCAGATGATTCGGTTGTTGCTACTGTTACTGCTACTATTGCTAAGGTTACTACTACTGTTACTGTTGCTACTGCTTCTGTTACTTTTACTGTTGCTGATGCTACTGCTAATGTTGCTACTGCCACTGTTACTATTGCTACTACTGTTAGTGCTACTGTTGCTACTATTACTACTGCTACCACTTATTACTGTTATTACTGTTGCTATTGTTACTACTGCCTATGTTACTACTGTTACTGCTACTGTTGCTGCTGTTACTGCTACTACTGTTACTACTGCTGTTGTTAGTTTTACTACTGTTACTGTTATTACTGTTACTACTGTTGCTGCTGCTACTGTTACTTCTGCTACTTTTACTACTTCTGCTATTGCTACTACTGTTACTGCTGCTGTTGCTACTGTTACTGCTACTATTGCTAAGGTTACTACTACTGTTACTGTTGCTACTGCTACTGTTACTTTTACTGTTGCTGATGCTACTGCTAATGTTGCTACTGCCACTGTTACTATTGCTACTACTGTTAGTGCTACTGTTGCTACTATTACTACTGCTACCACTTATTACTGTTATTACTGTTGCTATTGTTACTACTGCCTATGTTACTACTGTTACTGCTACTGTTGCTGCTGTTACTGCTACTACTGTTACTACTGCTGTTGTTAGTTTTACTACTGTTACTGTTACTGTTATTACTGTTACTACTGTTGCTGCTGCTACTGTTACTTCTGCTACTTTTACTACTTCTGCTATTGCTACTACTGTTACTGCTGCTGTTGCTACTGTTACTGCTACTCTTGCTGCTGTTACTGCTATTACTACTGCGACTTACTGCTACTGTTATTACTGCTACTGTTACTCCTACTTCTGTTACTGCTGCTACTGTTGCTACTGCTATTGCTACTACTGTCACTGCTACTACTGTTACTGTTAATTCTGCTACTTTTACTTCTACTGTTGATACCGTTACTACTGCTTCTGTTACTGCTGCTGCTACTGCTACTACTGTTAATGCTGCTGTTACTGTTGCTACTGCTACTGTTGCTACTGTTATTGCTATTGTTACTGCTACTACTGTGACTGCTAATGTTGTTACTGCTTCTGTTGATACTGTGACTACTACTGGTGTTGCTATTGTTACTACTACTGTACCTGCTGGTGTTGTTACTGTTACTGCTGTTGTTGTGACTGCTACTGCTATTTGTTACCATTGTTGCTACTGTTACTGCTACTGTAACTGCTACTGCTGTTGTTTCTGCTGTTACAGTATTGTTGCTATTACTGCCGCTGCTGTTACTCCTATTGTTACTGCTGCTGTTACTGCTGCTATTGATACTGCCGCTGCTATTACTGCTGCTATTGTTACTGCTGCTGTTACTGCTGCTATTGATACTGCTGCTGTTTCTCTGCACCTTCCACGGATACTCTTTCTGCATACTCACCACCATACTCACCACCACACTCACCACTACACTCACCACTACACTCACCACTACACTCACCACTACACTCACCACTACACTCACCACTACACTCACCACTACACTCACCACTACACTCAACACTACACTCACCACTACACTCACCACTACACTCACCACTACACTCACCACTACACTCACCACCATACTCACCACCACACTCACCACTACACTCACCACTACACTCACCACTACACTCACCACTACACTCACCACTACACTCACCACTACACTCACCACTACACTCAACACTACACTCACCACTACACTCACCACTACACTCACCACTACACTCAACACTACACTCACCACTACACTCACCACTACACTCACCACTACACTCAACACTACACTCACCACTACACTCACCACTACACTCACCACTACACTCAACACTACACTCACCACTACACTCACCACTACACTCACCACTACACTCACCACTACACTCACCACTACACTCACCACCATACTCACCACCACACTCACCACTACACTCACCACTACACTCACCACTACACTCACCACTACACTCAACACTACACTCAACACTACACTCACCACTACACTCACCACTACACTCACCACTACACTCAACACTACACTCAACACTACACTCACCACTACACTCACCACTACACTCACCACCATACTCACCACCACACTCACCACCATACTCACCACCATACTCACCACCATACTCACCACCACACTCACCACTACACTCACCACTACACTCACCACTACACTCACCACTACACTCACCACTACACTCAACACTACACTCACCACTACACTCACCACTACACTCACCACTACACTCACCACTACACTCACCACCACACTCACCACCACACTCACCACCATACTCACCACCACACTCACCACCACACTCACCACTACACTCACCACTACACTCACCACTACACTCACCACTACACTCACCACTACACTCACCACTACACTCACCACTACACTCACCACTACACTCAACACTACACTCACCACTACACTCACCACTACACTCACCACTACACTCACCACCACACTCACCACCACACTCACCACCACACTCACCACCATACTCACCACCACACTCACCACCACACTCACCACCACACTCACCACCACACTCACCACCACACTCACCACCACACTCACCACCACACTCACCACCACACTCACCACCACACTCACCACCACACTCACCACCATACTCACCACCACACTCACCACCATACTCACCACCACACTCACCACCATACTCACCACTACACTCAATACTACACTCACCACCACACTCACCACCACACTCACCACCACACTCACCACCACACTCACCACCACACTCACCACCACACTCACCACCATACTCACCACCACACTCACCACCATACTCACCACCATACTCACCACCACACTCACCACCATACTCACCACCACACTCACCACCATACTCACCACCATACTCACCACCACCATACTCACCACCACACTCACCACCACACTCACCACCATACTCACCACCACACTCACCACCATACTCACCACTACACTCACCACTACACTCAACACTACACTCACCACCAAAACACTCACCAACACCACACTCACCACCACACTCACCACCACACTCACCACCACAACACTCACCACCACAACACTCACCACCACACTCACCACCACACTCACCACCACCACACTCACCACCACAACACTCACCACCACAACACTCACCACCACACTCACCACCACAACACTCACCACCACAACACTCACCACCACACTCACCACCACACTCACCACCACACTCACCACCACAACACTCACCACCACACTCACCACCACACTCACCACCACAACACTCACCACCACAACACTCACCACCACACTCACCACTACACTCATCACCACACTCACCACCACAACACTCACCACCACACTCACCACCACACTCACCACCACAACACTCACCACCACTACACTCACCACCACACTCACCACTACACTCATCACCACACTCACCACCACAACACTCACCACCACACTCACCACCACAACACTCACCACCACAACACTCACCACCACACTCACCACCACACTCACCACCACACTCACCACCACACTCACCACCACCACACTCACCACCACAACACTCACCACCACAACACTCACCACCACACTCACCACCACACTCACCACCACACTCACCACCACAACACTCACCAACACCACACTCACCACCACAACACTCACCATCACACTCATCACCACACTCACCACTACACTCACTACCACAACACTCACCACAACACTCACCACCACACTCACCACCAAAACACTCACCACCAAAACACTCACCACTATACTCACCACCACTACACTCACCACCACACTCACCACCAAAACACTCACCACTATACTCACCACCACTACACTCACCACCACACTCACCACCACAACACTCACCATCACACTCATCACCACACTCACCACTACACTCACTACCACAACACTCACCATAACACTCACCACCACACTCACCACCAAAACACTCACCACTAAAACACTCACCACTATACTCACCACCACTACACTCACCACCACACTCACCACCAAAACACTCACCACTATACTCACCACCACTACACTCACCACCACACTCACCACAACACTCACCACCACAACACTCACCACCACTACACTCACCACCACACTCACCACCACAACACTCACCACCACACTCACCACCACACTCACCACCACACTCACCACCACAACACTCACCACCACACTCACCACAACAACACTCACCACCACACTCACCACCACAACACTCACCACCACACTCACCACCACACTCACCACCACACTCACCACAACACTCACCACCACACTCACCACCACAACACTCACCACCACAACACTCACCACCACAACACTCACCAACACCACACTCATCACCACAACACTCACCATCACACTCATCACCACACTCACCACTACACTCACTACCACAACACTCACCACAACACTCACCACCACACTCATCACCAAAACACTCACCACCAAAACACTCACCACTATACTCACCACCACTACACTCACCACCACACTCACCACCAAAACACTCACCACTATACTCACCACCACTACACTCACCACCACACTCACCACAACACTCACCACCACAACACTCACCACCACTACACTCACCATCACCACACTCACCACCACCACACTCATCACCAACACACTCACCACTACACTCACCACCACCACACTCACCACCACACTCACCACCACACTCACCACCACAACACTCACCAACACCACACTCACCACCACAACACTCACCACTACACTCACCACTACACTCACCATCACCACACTCACCACCACACTCACCACCACAACACTCACCACCAACACACTCACCACTACACTCACCACCACCACACTCACCACCACACTCACCACCACACTCACCACCACACTCACCACCACACTCACCACCACACTCACCAACACACTCACCATCACACTCACTACCACCCACTACACTCACCACTACTATACTTACCACCACAACACTTACCACCACACTGACAACCAAACCACCACAGTCACCACCACCACACTCACCACCACATTCACCACCACACACACCACCACCACACTTACCACCACATTCACCACCACCACACTCACCACCACATTCACCACCAAACTCCCCACCACCACACTCACCACCACACTCACCACCACACCACCACCACACTCACCATCACATTCACCACCACACTCACCACCACACCACCACCACACTCACCATTACACTCACCACCACAACACTCACCCCCACCACACTCACCACCACTACACTCACCACCACACTCACCACCACCACACTCACCACCACATTCACCACCACACTCCCCACCATCACACTCACCACCACAACATTCATCCCCACCACACTCACCACCACCACAATCACCACCACCACACTCACCGCCACCACAATCACCACTACCACACTCACCACAACACTCACCACCACACTCACCACAACAACACTCACCACCACCACACTCACCACCACAACACTCACCACCACAACACTCACCACCACCACACTCACCACCATCACACTCACTACCATCACACTCACCACCACAACACTCACCACTACACTCACCACCACCACATTCACCACCACACTCACTACCACTACACTCACCACTACCACACTTACCACCACAACACTGACCACCACACCACCACCACCACACTCACCCCCACCACACTCACCACCACACTCACCACCACACCACCACCACCACACTCACCATCACACTCACCACCACCGCCCTCCCCACCCCACTCACCACCACACTCACCACCACCACACTCACCACCACACCACCACCACCACACTCACCATCACACTCACTACCATCACACTCACCACCAGAACACTCACCACTACACTCACCACAACCACATTCACCACCACACTCACTACCACTACACTCACCACTACCACACTTACCACCACAACACTGACCACCACACCACCACCACACTCACCACCACACCACCACCACCACACTCACCACCACCACACTCACCACCACACTCACCACCACCACACTCACCATCACACTCACCACCACCACACTCACCACCACACTCACCACCACACCCACCACCACCACCACACTCACCATCACACTCATCACCACACCACCACCACACCACCACTCACCACCACTACACTCACCACCACTCACCACCACTACACTCACCACCACACTCACCACCACCACACCACCACACTCACCACTACACCACCGCCACACCACTACCACACCACCGCCACCACACCACCGCCACCACAC
>NC_091296.1:75976703-76001703 GCF_038502225.1 Cherax quadricarinatus | reverse complement strand
AGGCCTGGTTACCTGCCATCACCGGAGACGCACATCAACTGAACAACAACTTCTTCCCTCCAGCAGCAACAGCCTGGTTGGCCAGGCTAGCACCAGATGAGCCTATGGCCGGGCTCCGAGAGTAGTGAAACTCTTCAAAGGTATATCAAAGGTTCTTCCCAGTGAAAGTAAGTCACTTTGACTTTTTCTTGTTGTGTTATCGTGGCGGATGATTTACACACCTGTAACCAGTGTGAACAAATGAGTGAATTTCAAGGCGCTTTCGTGATTTCTCACATTGTCAAGGAACTGTGAAAATAACAGGATAGCAGAAGGCTTATAAACCTGAGATGTCACCTCGCATGCTCATCGTGCTGAATGAGGTGTCAGGTCATATATGAGGTAACATCTCACTCTCATAAACCTCATTTTTTCATAGTGGTTATTTTGCATATGTTATTATGTATAATAACTGTACATCTGTGTACCTGTACTTAAGTAAACTTACCATCAACTAACTACTGACAAGTCGAAATTATTCTCGACTGAACCTCCAGTCATCGCTGAACACTGTATGAGGTACCTGCCGGGTCTGGAACCAGGTCACCGGGTCGGCGGACCCAGAAACCTGCTCCATGGTGGTAGTTACTACCAACCTGTCACCCACACCAGTTCAGACACGTTCAGAAACCAGGGAAAGTTAAAATCCACAACAAAACCAGGGACATAACTAATGTAACTGTATTAGATGGTAAGAGAACCCGGAGGGTGACATGACCACGACGTGCAAGATACTTGGAAGACTTGAAACGGGAGTCCAGAGACTTAAAGGGGCGAAAAATGGGTACAGGAGGGCACAAGGTGAAAGTCGAAGATAGACTGGTCACGGGGATGTCAGGAAATAGTTCTTCAGCCTCTGGGATCAGAAAATAGAGTGACCTACTTCAGGTATAATTATGATAGTCTGCGTGGCTAGGTGTGAGATAGCTCGGTCCCTCGGGGCTAGGGGCTGAGCCTAGCCCCCACAACTAGGTAAGTAAAACTAACCGATTACAGTGTATGTACACATGGTAGGGACCGTGTGTACATATTAATTATCCAGTGTGTGTGTGTTTTCCCTGGCATGTTTACATGTGACTTACACGAGCCACGATCATGGTCGCCTTAAGTCAACCTCCCGTGGGCGTGTGGGCATAATGCTGAGAGGTGTGGGTGAGTGGGCGTTAGAGTGAGAGGTGTGGGTGTGTGGTAGTAACACTACCAGGTGTTTATGGGAGTAACACTCTGGGGTGTTTGTGTGTGTGGGAGTAACAGTGGAACAGATGGCTCTTGGATTACAGATATGTGAAGGTGTGAGCAGTGTGCAGGTGTGCGTAGGGGACAACAACTGTAGGGGAAAGCCTCCTCCCCCTCCAACGTCCAAGCCTTCCCCTCGCAATCCAACCTCCCCTTCCCCTTCAATCTTCCCACCTCCCCCTCCCATTCAACACTCCCCACCTCCCCCTCCCCCTCCAACCTCCCCTCCACCTCCAACCTCCCCACCTCCCCCTCCAACCTCCCCACCCCCCTCCCACCTGTGTATAACCCAGCTCATATACATTTCTCGGTGTTGTTTAAGCTTCTGTTATTAAAAAAAAAGGGTCGTCCTTCTCACTGAGAGACATGAGGGTCGTCGTGCTGGCGTGTTCTTGGTGTCGTCTTGTTTGGCAGACAACCTGGCAGTGTTTGTCGTTGTTATTGTTGTTTGGTAATAATGTGGGTAATTAGTCATGAGGAAGGTGCAGGTGACACTAATCTGTTACCCCTGCTGAGGTATTTATGAATATTAATGAGGAGTGTGTGTGCGTGTGTGTGTGTGTGTGTGTGTGTGTGTGTGTGTGTGTGTGTGTGTGTGTGTGTGTGTGTGTGTGCACGTAGGTACTCTCAGATATGTAGCAACAGATTTACGAGAATCAGGTCCCAGCTCCTGACCCCCGCCTCCATAATTACGTTAACCAACATCACTGGTGTCTGGCCTCTTGTGCTCTTATCATACCTGCTCTAGAAACTGTGTATTAATATTACCTCCTTCCATCTCATCATTCCATTTATCTACGCACTTTAGACTGAAGGACAAGTGTTTTCTGATGAGGGTCTTAGTCATGTGATGACCCATCAGTGGAGCATTTGGTCATCTGACCGAGGCCTTCCACTGGCTTATTAGTCCACCAGTCTCCCCGCGACTGCGGTCCTTACAGTTCATACTACTCCTGGCTACACTGCTGAATTCTCCTAGTATTTCGTATGTTGTAATCATGTCTCCTCAAGGTGGTTGGCCTCAATTACTTCAGTACAGAGGCAGCTGAAGAATGCTGAGCAACAAGAACAGCAGCTGCAGCAGCAGCAGGGCACGCGACGGAACAGCAGTGGAGGGAGGAGGGGGGACACTGAGACCTGGAGGAAGGGGGGGGACACTGAGACCTGGAGGAAGGGGACGGGGAGGGGGAGGGGGTCTGCCACTGTTTAACCAGGTGCTTACCAGCTGGGGCTTCATACTAGATGGCAGGCCTAGGTCTGGCAGGCCTAGGTCTGGCAGGCCTAGGTCTGGCAGGCCTAGGTCTGGTATAATATACTGACGGATTGTTACTGAATATTGATTGGAAAATTCTAGTTTTGGTAAATGTCACACATGTTATACATAGGTGATGTGATCCTCCATGTTTGACGTGATGTGATCCTCCATGTTTGGCGTGATGTGATCCTCCATGTTTGACGTGATGTGATCCTCCATGTTTGATGTGATGTGATCCTCCATGTTTGGCGTAATGTGATCCTCCATGTTTGGCGTGATGTGATCCTCCATGTTTGACGTGATGTGATCCTCCATGTGTCATGTGGGTTTCCGATACGTGGATGGGTAAAAATACTCACGTAGGCTGGTAGTACGTATAATATATAACGGGAAGTATGGAAAGCGCCAACAGCCGACCTGTCTCTCTCTGCTGCCTAACTACGACTGACTCACAAGTGTCTACAGGGTGAGGGTGTTTGAAATCCTGCTATGGTCAGCAGCAATATGAATACAGTCAATGATTCACACAGACGGTTGGTAGTGAGTCATCTACTGGTACACTGGTTACTGGTAACTGGTTACTAGGAACTGGTACTACTACTGAGACATGTTTGACGTGATGTGACCCTCCATGTTTGACGTGATGTGATCCTCCATGTTTGACGTGATGTGATCCTCCATGTTTGACATGATGTGATCCTCCATGTTTGACGTGATGTAATCCTCCATGTTTGACGTGATGTGATCCTCCATGTTTGACATGATGTGATCCTCCATGTTTGACGTGATGTAATCCTCCATGTTTGACGTGATGTGATCCTCCATGTTTGACATGATGTGATCCTCCATGTTTGACGTGATGTAATCCTCCATGTTTGACGTGATGTGATCGTCCTTGACTGAATTTAGACTGGTTCACCTACTTCTTTTCCAGTCTGCGAGACCCCTGCATTAGTGCAGATTGAACTCCAATAGCCGTATTTTGGACCACATAGCAAGCCCTACAGGTCTCCATGAAGCCTTTTTTCTGTCTCCTGTTTTGTCCCTCTAATTAATTTCACACCAGCAGACGGAGGGAAGACATCATTTACATACATTATGAAGACCAGTGATCCCTGTGCCTATCCTTCCGGAGTCAGTATTTGTTATCCATGCCTATCCTCATCCAGTACTGTTATTCACTGTCTTCTGTGTTTCAGGAACTTCCCTCATACACTGAAATAAATTAGATTTTTTCATGCTTGTGGTTTTTTTTTTGTATATTAATGACTAATGGGGTACAAAGCTGAATGTTTTCTTGCGGACTGGAAAATATAGTCTGTCCCTCGTGCCTTGTTTTATTCTCTGGGATTTTGTCGTAAAACTCCCGCAGATTCGTAAGACAGGATTTTCCCGTCCCGCAGCCCGTACTGGACAACTCTGACAAATCCTCTCCTCTCCAAATGTTCTGATACCCGGCCGGGTAAAATATTTATTACAATAATATACAATAGATGCAGAACATACAGTTATTGGTTACTGAATCACATTACACAAGGTCACCTGCAAGACGCCTGATAGTGTTAGACGAAGGTTATACCATAGTGCAGGGAATGTATAAACTGCTTGTAACAGAGGTACACTTATAATTATATAAGCCACTTGTAAATCTAAACTTGAGTTATTGGTCCTCATTCACATTCACGCCTGGCTCCTCACTTTATGACTCTGGCCTGCTGCTGCCTGGCTCCTCACTTTATGACTCTGGCCTGCTGCTGCCTGGCTCCTCACTTTATGACTCTGGCCTGCTGCTGCCTGGCTCCTCACTTTATGACTCTGGCCAGCTGCTGCCTGGCTCCTCACTTCATGACTCTGGCCAGCTGCTGCCTGGCTCCTCACTTTATGACTCTGGCCTGCTGCTGCCTGGCTCCTCACTTTATGACTCTGGCCTGCTGCTGCCTGGCTCCTCACTTTATGACTCTGGGCTGCTGCTGCCTGGCTCCTCACTTCATGACTCTGGCCAGCTGCTGTCTGGCTCCTCACTTCATGACTCTGGCCAGCTGCTGTCTGGCTCCTCACTTCATGACTCTGGCCAGCTGCTGTCTGGTTCCTCACTTCATGACTCTGGTCTGCTGCTGTCTGGCTCCTCACTTCATGACTCTAGCCAGCTGCTGCCTGGCTCCTCACATCATGACTCTGGCCAGCTGCTGTCTGGCTCCTCACTTCATGACTCTGGCCAGCTGCTATCTGGCTCCTCACTTCATGACTCTGGCCAGCTGCTGTCTGGCTCCTCACTTCATGACTCTGGCCAGCTGCTATCTGGCTCCTCACTTCATGACTCTGGCCAGCTGCTATCTGGCTCCTCACTTCATGACTCTGGCCAGCTGCTGTCTGGCTCCTCACTTCATGACTCTGGCCAGCTGCTATCTGGCTCCTCACTTCATGACTCTGGCCAGCTGCTATCTGGCTCCTCACTTCATGACTCTGGCCAGTTGCTGCCTGGCTCCTCACTTCATGACTCTGGCCAGCTGCTATCTGGCTCCTCACTTCATGACTCTGGCCAGCTGCTGTCTGGCTCCTCACTTCATGACTCTGGCCAGCTGCTATCTGGCTCCTCACTTCATGACTCTGGCCAGCTGCTATCTGGCTCCTCACTTCATGACTCTGGCCAGCTGCTGCCTGGCTCCTCACTTCATGACTCTGGCCAGCTGCTATCTGGCTCCTCACTTCATGACTCTGGCCAGCTGCTGTCTGGCTCCTCACTTCATGACTCTGGCCAGCTGCTATCTGGCTCCTCACTTCATGACTCTGGCCAGCTGCTATCTGGCTCCTCACTTCATGACTCTGGCCAGCTGCTGCCTGGCTCCTCACTTCATGACTCTGGCCAGCTGCTGTCTGGCTCCTCACTTCATGACTCTGGCCAGCTGCTGCCTGGCTCCTCACTTCATGACTCTGGCCAGCTGCTGTCTGGCTCCTCACTTCATGACTCTGGCCAGCTGCTGCCTGGCTCCTCACTTCATGACTCTGGCCAGCTGCTGTCTGGCTCCTCACTTCATGACTCTGGCCAGCTGCTGCCTGGCTCCTCACTTCATGACTCTGGCCAGCTGCTGCCTGGCTCCTCACTTCATGACTCTGGCCAGCTGCTGCCTGGCTCCTCACTTCATGACTCTGGCCAGCTGCTGCCTGGCTCCTCACTTCATGACTCTGGCCAGCTGCTGTCTGGCTCCTCACTTCATGACTCTGGCCAGCTGCTGCCTGGCTCCTCACTTCATGACTCTGGCCAGCTGCTGCCTGGCTCCTCACTTCATGACTCTGGCCAGCTGCTATCTGGCTCCTCACTTCATGACTCTGGCCAGCTGCTATCTGGCTCCTCACTTCATGACTCTGGCCAGCTGCTGTCTGGCTCCTCACTTCATGACTCTGGCCAGCTGCTGTCTGGCTCCTCACTTCATGACTCTGGCCTGCTGCTGCCTGGCTCCTCACTTCATGACTCTGGCCTGCTGCTGCCTGGCTCCTCACTTCATGACTCTGGCCAGCTGCTGTCTGGCTCCTCACTTCATGACTCTGGCCAGCTGCTGTCTGGCTCCTCACTTTATGACTCTGGTCTGCTGCTGTCTGGCTCCTCACTTCATGACTCTGGCCAGCTGCTGTCTGGCTCCTCACTTCATGACTCTGGCCTGCTGCTGCCTGGCTCCTCACTTCATGACTCTGGCTAGCTGCTGCCTGGCTCCTCACTTCATGAAGTTTTGGTGTATCACTTTTCTTAAGTATAATGTCTCTAATATAGAATGTACTAAAGTTGATCTGTGTGTTCTTAAGTGGAGACTAAGTGGGCAGTAAGTGGTCTGTCAGGAGGTGAAAGGGTTTACGCGCCCTCTAGAGCAAAATTTTGGCTTCGTACGTAATATATGGGGAAGGTTGTGGGGTTTATCACCCCGTACCCCCACCACTCAGTGGGCTGGTAGTATTCCCCCCACCCCCTGTACGACACCAAAGGGCTGGGAGTATATATATTCCCGTATCATACTGGATGATAGAGTTGGGTTTTTATACGACCTGAGGAAGGATACAGACTCGCAGCCTTGTACACTCAACTGTCAAAACATACCACGTGTAAGTATCGTGAGTGCAGGTCATACCTGGCTCTTCTTGTTCAGTTTCGTTTCGTCAGTAGTAATATTTGTGTCCGTCACATCTCTGCCGTCCACCACCACGTACTCAGTGATGTTTTTTTCCTTCCTAGAAGCAACAGTGTCACTCAAGAACGTTGCACTGCTGAAAACAGTGAATCGAGGACACGGATCAGGACAAGCATTTATCGAGACATGAGAAAGCCCTGAGCGAAGCACTGTCTTAATAAACTGCTGGAACTGCAACGTCTGACTTTTCTTCAACAACAAGAGTGTCAAGAGAGCGGCAGCACTGCCATCACAGGGCTTGTAACACGTCAGCGTAAACACAACACAGCTGATCCCAGTGTAAACACACACGTGCGCCATCAGCCTCACCTGCCTGACCTCCAAGAGTTAGTCTGTCTTCAAGGCAAAATAATCGTACGAAAGACATTTTAATGAACAACTGGCGCAAGTAGATATTACCTGCCATGAATAACCTGAGCTTGGCAGGCAGACGCGAGGAAGACAGCAGTCAACCCAACTTCTGGTTCGATAAACTGGTTTACACAGCGGCCATTCTTTTTATATATCACGATTTCGTGAGTCGGGAAGGGTTTGAACCCTGGCGAGTGAGTCGTCACACTCACAAGCCAGCCAGTGTCTGCCTTCCATCCACCGTCTACTTTCCATCCATCGTCTACCCAGCAGGCAACCCAGTAGACAACCCAGTAAACAGCCAATAGATAAACAAGCAAACAACCGAGCAAACAACCCAGCAGACAACCCAGCAGACAACCCGGCAGACAACCCCGGCAGACAACCCAGCAAGCAACCCAGCAGGCAACCCAATAGACACCCTAGCAGACAACCCAGCAGGCAACCCAGCAAACACCCCAGCAGACAACCCAGCAGACAACCCAGCAGGCAACCCAGCAAACACTCAAGCAGGCAACCCAGCAGACAACCCAGCAGGCAACCCAGAAAGTAACCCAGCAGACAACTCGGCAAACAGCCCATAAGACAGCCAAGCAAGCAACCCAGCAGACAATCCAGAAGGCAACCCGGTAGACAAACCAACAGACAACCCAGCAGACAGTCCAGCAGGCAACCTGGTAGACAACCCAGCAGACAACCCAGCAGACAACCCGGCAGACAACCCGGCAGATAACCCAGCAGGCAACCCGGTAGACAACCCAGCAGACAACCCAGCAGACAATCCAACAGGAAACCCGGTAGACACCCCAGCAAACAATCCAGTAGGCAACCCGGTATACAACCCAGCAGACAGCCCAGCAGACAATCCAGCAGGCAACCCGGTAGACAGCCCAGCAGACAATCCAGCAGGCAACCCGGTATACAACCCAGCAGACAACCCAGCAGACACCCCAGCAGGCAACCCAGTAGACAACCCAGCAGACAACCCAGCAGGCAACCCAGTAGACAACCCAGCAGACAACACAGCAGACAATCCAGCAGGCAACCCAACAGACAACCCAGCAGACAATCCAGCAGGCAACCCAACAGATAACCCAGCAGACAATCCAGCAGGCAACCCAATAGACAACCCAGCAGACAACCCAGCAGACAACCCAGCAGACAATCCAGCAGACAACCCAGCAGACAATCCAGCAGACAACCCAGCAGACAACCCAGCAGACAACCCAGCACACAACCCAGCAGACAACCCAGCAAACAACCCGGCAGACAACCCAGCAGACAACCCAGCAGACAACCCAGCAGACAACCCAGCAGACAACCCAGCAGACAACACAGCAGACAACACAGCAAACACAGCAGACAACACAGCAGACAACCCAGCAGACAATCCAGCAGACAACCCAGTAGACAACCCAGCAGACAACACAGCAGACAACCCAGCAGATAACACAGCAAACACAGCAGACAACCCAGCAGACAACCCAGCAGACAACCCAGCAGACAATCCAGCAGACAACACAGCAGACAACACAGCAGACAACCCAGCAGACAACCCAGCAGGCAACCCAGCAGACAACCCAGCAGACAATCCAGCAGACAACACAGCAGACAACACAGCAGACATCCCGGCAGACAACCCAGCAGGCAACCCAGCAGACAACACAGCAAACAACCCAGCAGACAACCCAGCAGACAACACAGCAGACAACCCAGCAGATAACCTAGCAGACAACACAGCAGACAACCCAGCAGACAACCCAGCAGACAACATAGCAGACAACCCAGCAGACAACCCAGCAGACAACCCAGCAGACAACCCAGCAGACAACACAGCAGACAACACAGCAGACAACACGGCAGACAACACGGCAGACAACACGGCAGACAACACAGCAGACAACACAGCAGACAACACAGCAGACAACCCAGCAGACAACCCAGCAGGCAACACAGCAGGCAACACAGCAGACAACACAGCAGACAACACAGCAGACAACACAGCAGACAACACAGCAGACAACACAGCAGACAACACAGCAGACAACCCAGCAGACAACCCAGCAGACAACACAGCAGACAACACAGCAGACAACCCAGCAGACAACACAGCAGACAACACAGCAGACAACACAGCAGACAACACAGCAGACAACCCAGCAGACAACACAGCAGACAACACAGCAGACAACACAGCAGACAAGCAGTCAAACTCATTTTTGGTTACTTTTATATTCTTCATTTACGAGTTATTACAACCCAGGATTCCAAATGACCTGTTATCCTGGGTGTAAAGGGAGCAAAATAAACACAGCAGAAAAAGTTTAGACTTATATTATCCTTCACCAATTTAGAACAGCAATATGTACACTATGTACAGTGATAAGTATAGTGCACTCCACGGTAAGCAAGGCAGAAATAGAAGCCACAAGTCAGCAGACCGTGCTTCAACCAGCTCTAGAATGGGAATGTCCAGGTTTCCCTACTTGCTGACATTCTCGGCAACACCTAATATGATTCTTCACATCTTTCTTTAATTTTGGCCAATAAAATTCTTTTGTGATTCTATACAAGGTTTTTGTAATTTTTAAGTGACCTCCTAATGAAGTATTATGAGCTATATTTAATATTTGAGGTCTAAACTTAGTTGGAACCACTAACCTGTCATACAATTGCCGGCCCTCTATCTCCTTACCAGTCTCAGTGCAGATCAAATAATTGTTTTTAACTTCATACTTGACCGGATGACCCAAAGAGGATTTACCCATGGCTGCCTGAAAAGCGAATTTTAAAGAAGGGTCCTTTCGTTGTTCCTTCCGGAAGGACAGTCCCTCGGGCATGGAAACAGAGACATCTGGCAATCCTGCAACCTGGGAATAGGAAGGCTTGATCGGGGTCTGTTCACTTGATTTACGAGGCTCCGGCCGGTGTGCCTCATAAAACAACGTGGCTATTCCGAGATCGGAGTCGTCCAAGGATAGGTCAACATTCTCTCCAGACAACCCTTGGGATGTTGCCCGAGTTATGGCCAACACCGGAGAAGAATTACTCATTATAGGTTCAGGACACGCACTAACAGTAGTAATGTAATTACCCAGTAATAACATGGCATCTTTCATGGGGAATCCTTTTGAAACACCTACAGTCAAGTACCCAGTGTAATATTTGCACTGTACATAAATTTTATGCAAAGGGACAGAATATATAGCTCCTCCAAATGCTTCCAATAAAACAGGAATTCAAGGAAGTGTTCTCTGAAAGGGGTAATATTCCTTCTCTTATAAGTGAGCAATATGCTCCAGTATCTCTAAAGGTCTTTACTTCAGTTGTTTCTGAGTTTTCCTGAAGGGAAATAAGACTCTTGCAATAATAAGGGGCCATACCTTTTTTTTACTTCTCTCGGGGACATGTTACTAGGGATATTAGAGATTTTCCCAATGGGTTGGGGTTTGTGGGGGCAGTTGGGACGGATATGACCTACTTTGTTACAAAGGAAGCAGACGACAGGCTTGCCCTTTACTCCCTGCGGACGTTGCAACTGGTGTCGCTCTGGCTGGTGTCTCTCTGGATACTGTTGTCGAGATGCACCATGAGTAGTTTGCCTCTCCGCAGGTGGACCATAAGTTGAGAAGCGTGGCTCACCAGGTGACTTAGTTGGCTGACGTAGACGTTCTCCCTCCGGCTGGCACTTGATTCTCCAAGGTTGACGATCTCTGCTCATGCCAGGCTGTTGAAAAGAGAGACGGGACCGCTCGGACAAGGAACGGTTAGTTTCGAAGGTATCAGCCAACCTGGCTGCCTACAATGCAGTGGTTAAGTCACGATCCTGCAGAAAGGCTCGAACCTCTGGTCCCACAGACTCCAGCAGGTTATCAGTCAGAATAAGCTGTACCAGCTCCTCAAAGGTAGAGACACCACTTTCTTTATACCAGCTGGTAAAAGCTTTGGTTTGCCGTCTCACAAAGTCCACTAGGGATTGACCAAGCTGCCGCCTGCTTAGTTTAAAAAGCTTACGGTGTTTGGCTGGGATACATGTATATGCTCCCAACACTGTGGTCTTCACTACTTTATAATCAGAAAATTCAGCGTCATTTAATACTGACGTAAATTCCTGTGCCTTACCAAACAATGTTGTATGAACCAACGATGCCCAATGCTGTTCCGGCCACCTCAAGGCTCGAGCCTGATTTTCGAAGCTTTCGAAAAATTGTTCTGGTTCAGCCTCATTGAAGCGGGGAACAAACTGTACCGCTTTCTGTAAACTAAAGTCATTTACAGAATGCGAAAACTGCCTCCTTTCTCTTTCCCTATCAAATTCTTCCCTTGCGAATGCTCTCTGTTCCCTAGTTTTGCTCAAGATTGATTTTTGCCATCTCAAGTGCCAACGACGCTGATTCACCTTGAGACAACCCAGCTGCACTATACTGACCATTTTGCTCCGTAGGTGTATCATCTTCCTCCTGCGAGAACATAGTAGTTTTTGCCCTAGCTCCCGTAGAGGGAGGAGTGTGATGTGTCATCTCTTCTTCTATAAGTTTGTCAGCAATCAGTGAACGCAGTTGCGCAGCTGTGAGAGTGCGTTTGTATTTAATGCCAATGGAACGAGCAATTTGCCAACAACGCTGTAGGGACAATTTAGGTAGGTTATGCAAAGTATATGCCGACACCAGACGTCTGACTCGTCTAGGTGGCATAAGTTATTCGCTATGCACAGTACGACTGCAGAATACCCCAACGTAACACGTTAATTTGCAGAACACGCTTAGCTATGCACAGTACGATTGCAGAATACGCATACAAGCAAAGCCGACTGCAAAATTCTCCACACCGAACAGGCTAGTAACAACTGACACGCAAAATTTGTAAAGCAATGCCAGACAGCTACACTGTTCTAGAAGATTGACCGTAGCGAAGCGAGCACACCGAACAAGCTAGTAGCGAGCTGTTGAACGATCACACAATAGCAAAGCAAAATTTGTAAAGCGTAGGCAAAGCTAATGCAATGCCAGACAGCAAGCTGCACAATGTTCCTGCTACGAGCTTCACCCTAAGCTCAACCGTTTCTCTAAGTCCAGCTCCAGCTCTCGGACAGGCTTCCCATATTACACGAGTTTTATTTCTTTTTATCTCTCTTCCCCTTCCATCTCACCCTCTCCTCCCCCCCGCCCCTCCCCTCCCCCCGCCCCTCCCACCCCCGCCCCTCCCCCCCGATACCCTCCCCCCGCCCCTTCCCCCCGCCCCTTCCCCCTGCCCCTCCCCTCTCCTCTTCTAGACAGCAACAACGCCTGTCACTGATAAAAGGGAAGGAGTGAAACGGGATAGGGGAGGGGAGGGGAGGGGAAACCAGGAAGTTAACAGTAAGGAATTAAGAAAGAAGTTGAAGGTAGGAGGAAAGAAGAAAGTAGGAGAAAGGGAGATCTCGTGGAAAACAAAGAGCATAAAGGATGGAGTAAGAGGGACAACGGTATAGGAAAGGAGGAAGTAGGAGAGAGGAGAAGGGAGGGAGAGAGGGAAGGACAGTAAGTGATTTTTTGGCTCTATGTGGATCGCGAATGTTCACTGTATGTGTTCCAGCTCTAATATCTCTCCTGCCCTGAACGGGGTCGTCAACACTGAACAATGCTCGAAACGAGAGAGCACAAGCGATTTGAATAGTGTTACCACTGGCACTATTACAAATGTTTTGAAAGTTCTCATTATCCACCGACATCCTCCTGGCTGTTGTAGCAATTGTCTTCTTGTGTTCTTTAAAAGACAGGTCAGCTGACAGTTTTACACCCAGGTTCTTCCCTTGTTCCTTGTCGTTGTCTTTGGTGATCCTCTTGTGTTGTATATGTAGTGTCTCCCTTGAGTTCTTTATTCTTTCCGTTCCTAAACAGCTGCAACTTGTCACCACTGATCGTCTTGTTGTTCTCCACTGCTCCCTGCATGACCCCACTTATATCCTCTTGTAAGTTTTTGTCGTGTCTTGTCCTTGTAAGTTTATGTCGTGTCTTGTCCTTGTAAGTTTTTGTCGTGTCTTGTTCTTGTAAGTTTTTGTCGTGTCTTGTCCTTATAAATATTTGTCGTGTCTTGTCCTTGTAAGTTTTTGTCGTGTCTTGTCCATGTAAGCTTTTGTCGTGTCTTGTCCTTGTAAGTTTTTGTCGTGTCTTGTCCATGTAAGTTTTTGTCGTGTCTTGTCCTTGTAAGTTTTTGTCGTGTCTTGTCCTTGTAAGTTTTTGTCGTGTCTTGTCCTTGTAAGTTTTTGTCGTGTCTTGTCCTTGTAAGTTTTTGTCGTGTCTTGTCCTTGTAAGTTTTTGTCGTGTCTTGTCCATGTAAGCTTTTGTCGTGTCTTGTCCTTGTAAGTTTTTGTCGTGTTTTGTCCATGTAAGCTTTTGTCGTGTCTTGTCCTTGTAAGTTTTTGTCGTGTCTTGTCCTTGTAAGTTTTTGTCGTGTCTTGTCCTTGTAAGTTTTTGTCGTGTCTTGTCCATGTAAGCTTTTGTCGTGTCTTGTCCTTGTAAGTTTTTGTCGTGTCTTGTCCATGTAAGTTTTTGTCGTGTCTTGTCCATGTAAGCTTTTGTCGTGTCTTGTCCATGTAAGCTTTTGTCGTGTCTTGTCCTTGTAAGCTTTTGTCGTGTCTTGTCCATGTAAGCTTTTGTCGTGTCTTGTCCTTGTAAGTTTTTGTCGTGTCTTGTCCATGTAAGCTTTTGTCGTGTCTTGTCCATGTAAGCTTTTGTCGTGTCTTGTCCTTGTAAGCTTTTGTCGTGTCTTGTCCATGTAAGCTTTTGTCGTGTCTTGTCCTTGTAAGCTTTTGTCGTGTCTTGTCCTTGTAAGTTTTTGTCGTGTCTTGTCCATGTAAGCTTTTGTCGTGTCTTGTCCATGTAAGCTTTTGTCGTGTCTTGTCCTTGTAAGCTTTTGTCGTGTCTTGTCCATGTAAGCTTTTGTCGTGTCTTGTCCTTGTAAGTTTTTGTCGTGTCTTGTCCATGTAAGCTTTTGTCGTGTCTTGTCCTTGTAAGCTTTTGTCGTGTCTTGTCCATGTAAGCTTTTGTCGTGTCTTGTCCTTGTAAGTTTTTGTCGTGTCTTGTCCATGTAAGCTTTTGTCGTGTCTTGTCCATGTAAGCTTTTGTCGTGTCTTGTCCATGTAAGCTTTTGTCGTGTCTTGTCCTTGTAAGCTTTTGTCGTGTCTTGTCCATGTAAGCTTTTGTCGTGTCTTGTCCTTGTAAGCTTTTGTCGTGTCTTGTCCTTGTAAGTTTTTGTCGTGTCTTGTCCATGTAAGCTTTTGTCGTGTCTTGTCCATGTAAGCTTTTGTCGTGTCTTGTCCTTGTAAGCTTTTGTCGTGTCTTGTCCATGTAAGCTTTTGTCGTGTCTTGTCCTTGTAAGCTTTTGTCGTGTCTTGTCCTTGTAAGTTTTTGTCGTGTCTTGTCCATGTAAGCTTTTGTCGTGTCTTGTCCATGTAAGTTTTTGTCGTGTCTTTTCCTTGTAAGTTTTTGTCGTGTCTTGTCCTTGTAAGTTTTTGTCGTGTCTTGTCCTTGTAAGCTTTTGTCGTGTCTTGTCCTTGTAAGTTTTTGTCGTGTCTTGTCCTTGTAAGTTTTTGTCGTGTCTTGTCCTTGTAAGTTTTTGTCGTGTCTTGTCCTTGTAAGTTTTTGTCGTGTCTTGTCCTTGTAAGTTTTTGTCGTGTCTTGTCCTTGTAAGTTTTTGTCGTGTCTTGTCCTTGTAAGTTTTTGTCGTGTCTTGTCCTTGTAAGTTTTTGTCGTGTCTTGTCCTTGTAAGTTTTTGTCGTGTCTTGTCCTTGTAAGTTTTTGTCGTGTCTTGTCCTTGTAAGTTTTTGTCGTGTCTTGTTTTGAGGTTATGATGTAAATCTACTGGAGTTCTCTGTTGTACAATATCTTCTACAATAATGTCATCTACTGTCACAATCTTCAGGGGTCTTCTGTTGTCTACTGGTGCCTTTTGTTGTCTATTGATGACTCCTGTTGTCTTCTGGTGCCCTGTATTGTCTGCTGTTGCTTCTGTCTGTTGCGGTGTTCTCCAACACCAGACCTGAAACACTGGTCACTTTTTGTGGCTTTATTTAGAACGAAATTTGAGGAGTGCTGAAGTGTTATTGTTTGGTGTCCAGACTGTGTGTGTGTACTCACCTGTTTGTGTTTGCCGGGGTCGATTCATAGCTCCTGGCCCCGCCTCTTTGCTGGTCGCTACTAGGTCCTCTCTCTCTGCTCCATGAGCTTTATCATGCCTCTTCTTAATGTTATGTATGGATCCTGCCTCCACTACATCACTCTCCAGACTGTTAAACTTCCTGACAACTCTATGACTGAAGAAATAGTTCCTAACATTCCTGTGACTCATCTGAGTCTTCAACTTCCAACTGTGTCCCCTTGTTGTTGTGTCCCATCTCTGGAGCATCCTGTCTCTGTCCACCTTGTCGATTCTTCTTAGTATTTTATATGCCGTTATCATATCCCCCGCTATCTCTCCCGTCTTCCAGTGTCGTCAGGTCGATTTCCCTGAACCTCTCCTCGTAGGACATACCCCTTAGCTCCGGGACTAGTCTTGTTGCAAGCCTTCACACTTTCTCTAGTTTCCTTACATGCTTGGCTAGGTGTGGGTTCGAGACTGGTGCTGCATACTCCAATATGGGCCTAACGTACACAGTGTACAGGGTCCTGAACGATTCCTTATTAAGATGTCGGAATGCTGTTCTGAGGTTTGCTAGGCGCCCATATGCTGCAGCAGTTATTTGGTTGATGCGCTTCTCAGGAGATGTGCCTGGTGTTATACTCATCCCAGGATTCTTTTCATTGAATGAAGTTTGTAGTCTCTGGCCCCCTAGACTGTACTCCATCTGTGGTCTTCTTTGCCCTCTCTCAATCTTCACGACTTTGCACTTGGTGGGGTTGAACTCCAGGAGCCAATTTCTGGACCAGGTCTGTATCCTGTCCAGATCCCTTTGTAGTTCTTCCTGGTCCTTGTTCGACTGAATTCTTCTCATCAACTTCACGTTATCTGCAAACAGGAGCAATTCGGAGTGTATTCCTTCCGTCATGTCATTCACAATTACCAGAAACAGCACTGGCCCTAGGACTGACCCCTGTGGAAACCCGCTCGTCACAGGCGCCTACTCTGACACCTCACCACGTATCATGATTCGCTGTTGTCTTCCTTATAGTTATTCCCTGATCCATTGTAGTGCCTTCCCTGTTATCCCTGCTTGGTTTTTCAGCTTTTGCACCAATCTCTTGTGTGGAGGAACTGTGTCGAACACCTTCTTACAATTCAAGAAAATGCAGTCAACCCATCCGTCTCTTGTCTTATTACTGTCACCCTGTCATAGAAACCGTGTTGGCTGTCGTTGAAAAGCTATTCCTTTCTAGGTGCTCCATCACCCTTCTCCTGATAATCTTCTTCATGACCTTGCATACTATTCTTTGTGGAAGATTGAGTCACTTATGCAGCATATGGGAATCTTTATTCAGGAAACGTTTCGCCACACAGTGGCTTCATCAGTCCAATACAAAGAGGAAGGCGTAAGGAGAGGAGGAGTATGAGGTAATCAGTCCCTCGGCCTGGAGTCGATGTGTTCAGTCCATCAATCTTGTAGAATGTTGCATAAGTGTCTCAATCGTCAACTTGTCGGTTTCTCAAACCATTCATCATACTATTCTTTGTGTGTGTGTGTGTGTGTGTGTGTGTGTGTGTGTGTGTGTATGATAGTCAACCTTCACTAACATTCTCCACATTGTATAATTCATCATTTTTTCATCATTCTACCTGTCAGTCCTTCAGTATCCTTATTTCTTCCTCTGTTTCTTCTTTCCTTCCCTCTTTTTCCTCTTCGTCGTCTTTACACTCCAGAATCTCAAACACAATTCCTCTCCTCTTCTAACCTCGCACAAACACACAATTCCTCACACACCACATAATACCTCGTCAATAATTGTATAACACAAGCTATGAGGTCTGGTCACGGACCGGGCCTCTGGGGCGTTGACCCCCGGAAGCCCCCTCCAGGTATACTCCAGGTATACTCCAGGTATGTTCATTCTTTTAAGTTCACTCAAACACTCTCCTTTGATATATTACAAATCTACGATAGACCACACTGTATGAAATAGATCGGAATCACCTTGGATAGATACATCACACATCTCGCGCGATAGACTTCAGGGTAAACGATGGACTGGAATCTCCTTCGATAGATCGTATTCCCTTTTGATATGGCACAGTCTATTTCGACAGTTCACAGTAAACTCCGATAGATTGTGATCTTTGATAGATCACGCAATGTCCTCACTGGGATGGTGAGTAAACTAGCCTGGGATAGTGAGTGAACTAGCCTGGGATAGTGAGTGAACTAGCCTGGGATAGTGAGTGAACTAGCCTGGGATAGTGAGTGAACTAGCCTGGAATAGTGAGTGAACTAGCCTGGGATAGTGAGTGAACTAGCCTGGGATAGTGAGTGAACTAGCCTGGGATGGTGTGTGAACTAGCCTGGGATGGTGAGTGAGCTAGCCTGGGATGGTGTGCGAACTAGCCTGGGATGGTGAGTGAACTAGCCTGGGATGGTGTGTGAACTAGCCTGGGATAGTGAGTGAACTAGCCTGGGATAGTGAGTGAACTAGCCTGGGATAGTGAGTGAACTAGCCTGGGATAGTGAGTGAATTAGCCTGGGATGGTGTGTGAACTAGTCTGGGATGGTGTGTGAACTAGCCTGGGATGGTGTGTGAACTAGCCTGGGATGGTGTGTGAACTAGCCTGGGATAGTGAGTGAACTAGCCTGGGATAGCGAGTGAACTAGCCTGGGATAGTGAGTGAACTAGCCTGGGATAGTGAGTGAACTAGCCTGGGATTGTGTGTGAACTAGCCTGGGATGGTGTGTGAACTAGCCTGGGATGGTGAGTGAACTAGCCTGGGATAGTGAGTGAACTAGCCTGGGATAGTGAGTGAACTAGCCTGAGATGGTGTGTGAACTAGCCTGGGATGGTGTGTGAACTAGCCTGGGATGGTGAGTGAACTAGCCTGGGATAGTGAGTGAACTAGCCTGGAATGGTGTGTAAACTAGCCTGGGATGGTGTGTGAACTAGCCTGGGATGGTGAGTGAACTAGCCTGGGATAGTGAGTGAACTAGCTTGGGATGGTGTGTGAACTAGCCTGGGATAGTGAGTGAACTAGCTTGGGATGGAGAGTGAACTAGCCTGGGATGGTGTGTGAACTAGCCTGGGATGGTGTGTGAACTAGCCTGGGATGGTGTGTGAACTAGACTGGGATGGTGAGTGAACTAGCCTGGGATAGTGAGTGAACTAGCCTGGGATGGTGTGTGAACTAGCCTGGGATGGTGTGTGAACTAGCCTGGGATGGTGAGTGAACTAGCCTGGGATAGTGAGTGAACTAGCCTGGGATAGTGAGTGAACTAGCCTGGGATGGTGTGTGAACTAGCCTGGGATGGTGTGTGAACTAGCCTGGGATAGTGAGTGAACTTGCCTGGGATAGTGAGTGAACTAGCCTGGGATGGTGAGTGAACTAGCCTGGGATGGTGTGTGAACTAGCCTGGGATGGTGAGTGAGCTAGCCTGGGATGGTGTGTGAACTAGCCTGGGATGGTGAGTGAACTAGCCTGGGATGGTGAGTGAACTAGCCTGGGATAGTGAGTGAACTAGCCTGGGAAAGTGAGTGAACTAGCCTGGGATGGTGTGTGAACTAGCCTGGGATGGTGTGTGAATTAGCCTTGGATGGTGTGTGAACTAGCCTGGGATGGTGAGTGAACTAGCCTGGGATGGTGTGTGAACTAGCCTGGGATGGTGAGTGAGCTAGCCTGGGATGGTGTGTGAACTAGCCTGGGATGGTGTGTGAACTAGCCTGGGATAGTGAGTAAACTAGCCTGGGATAGTGAGTGAACTAGCCTGGGATAGTGAGTGAACTTGCCTGGGATAGTGAGTGAACTAACCTGGGATAGTGAGTGAATTAGCCTGGGATGGTGTGTGAACTAGCCTAATCTTGAGTATTAGTTCAAGCAAGTATCTTACATGTCGTGATCCTATCTACTCTGATTCTCCTCTGGCCTAGTAGTAATCTAAGGTTACTTTACTTGGTCTCTACACCTAACTCTCGCCCCTACGTCTCAGGACACTGTCTTGAGGTTGTATGCGCATGTGAACTCTGGCGCGTGTGTATTATGTGTAAGAACGTGTAGGGGAGGTTGTTGGGGTGATGTGAGGGGAGGTGAAGTGAGGGGAGGGGGGTGGTAGGGGAGTGGGTGGTAGGGAAGGGGAGGGTGGTAGGAAGGGGGAGGGTGGTAGGGAAGCGGAGGGTGCTAGGAAGGGGGTGGGTGGTAGGGAAGGGGAGGGTGCTATGAAGGGGGAGGGTGGTAGGGAAGGGGAGGGTGGTAGGGAGGGGGAGGTTGGTAGGGGAGGGTGGTGGGGAAGGGGAAGATGGTAGGGAAGGCGAGGATGGTAGGGAAGGGTAAGATGGTAGGGAAGAGTAGGATGGTAGAGAAGGGGAGGATGGTAGGGAAGGGGAGGATAGTAGGGAAGGGGATGATAGTAGGGAAGAGGAGGATGGTAGGGAAGGGGAGGATAGTAGGGAAGGGGAGGATGGTAGGGAAGGGAAGGATGGTAGGGAAGGGGAGGATAGAAGGGAAGGGGGGATGGTAGGGAAGTTTAGGATGGTAAGGAAGAGGAGGATGGTAGGGAAGGAGAAGATGGTAGGGAAGGGGAGGATGGTAGGGAAGGGGAGGATGGTAGGGAAGGGGATGATAGTAGGGAAGGGTGAAGGAGGACAGAGAAGTGGAGAAGTGTTTTCATTTTGTAAGGAGAGAGAGCAGAGGTATAAATAGTAGTTTAGTGTTTTAGTGAATAGGTAAGTGGGTTGAGATGGGTAAGTAAGTAGGTAAGTGGGTTGAGATGGGTAAGTAAGTAGGTAAGTGGGTTGAGATGGGTAAGTAAATAGGTAAGTGGGTTGAGATGGGTAAGTAAATAGGTAAGTGGGTTGAGATGGGTAAGTAGGTAAGTGGGTTGAGATGGGTAAGTAAATAGGTAAGTGGGTTGAGATGGGTTAGTAAATAGGTAAGTGTGTTGAGATGGGTAAGTAAATAAGTGGGTTGAGATGGGTAAGTAAATAGGTAAGTGGATTGAGATGGGTAAGTAAATAGGTAAGTGGGTTGAGATGGGTAAGTAGGTAAGTGGGTTGAGATGGGTAAGTAAATAGGTAAGTGGGTTGAGATGGGTTAGTAAATAGGTAAGTGTGTTGAGATGGGTAAGTAAATAAGTGGGTTGAGATGGGTAAGTAAATAGGTAAGTGGATTGAGATGGGTAAGTAAATAGGTAAGTGGGTTGAGATGGGTAAGTAAATAGGTAAGTGGGTTGAGATGGGTTAGTAAATAGGTAAGTGGGTTGAGATGGGTAAGTAAATAGGTAAGTGGGTTGAGATGGGTTAGTAAATAGGTAAGTGTGTTGAGATGGGTAAGTAAATAGGTAAGTGGGTTGAGATGGGTTAGTAAATAGGTAAGTGGGTTAAGATGTATCTCAGGGGCAGATCAGAATTGTTTAACACTAAGAATGCTTTAAAAAGGCAACATGTTGGTCGTAGTAATTAAGACGAGTCATCGTCCACAGCTGAGACAAAACAGAGTTACTCTGGCTTGACTACCAGTCATATCACCCACTGAGGAACATGATCTGTCACACTGGCGAAATTAAGAGGCACCTAATTTCCTCTGTCTTCTAATAACATGTTCATTTTTCCACTATATTCTCCCTTGTACATAATTACTATCACATTTGTCTTGTTTCGTGAGGTGAAGTCCAGGATCTTTACTTAATTCACGGTACAACTTAACGTATCTTTGATGACAACTGTCTTATAGAGGTCTGAGCTTCACTCAGAGGTAATCAGTCCCTTTGTCCTAGGACTGAGGGACTGATTATCCACTGTCTACTGTTTGCATTTCTACAGTCTTCAGCAGATCATGTTCATTTATTGTACTGATAAAGTTACAGGATGGCGAAACGTCTACAAGTCAAAATAACCGGATGTTGCACATGTGTCTAATTCTCCATTAAGATTGCACTGACGGCCTACTCACCTGGAGGCCTACGCAAGATCTCCTTTCAAATCTTAATTAAGTTAAAACAACGTTTTTTTTCCCTGTTTTTGTGTGTGTGAGTGTGGTGGTGTGTTTTAATATGTCCCTGTTATAATATGTCCTTGTTTAACATGTCCTTGTTATAATATGTCCCTGTTATAATATGTCCCTGTTATAATATGTCCCTGTTATAATACGTCCCTGTTATAATATGTCCTTGTTATAATATGTCCTTGTTATAATATGTCCCTGTTATAATATGTCCTTGTTATAATATGTCCTTGTTATAATACGTCCCTGTTATAATATGTCCCTGTAATAATATGTCCTTGTTATAATATGTCCTTGTTATAATATGTCCCTGTTATAATATGTCCCTGTTATATGTCCCTGCTATGTGTCCCTGTTATAATATGTCCCTGTTATAATATGTCTCTGTTATAATATGTCCCTGTAATAATATGTCCTTGTTATATGTCCCTGTTATAATATGTCCTTGTTATAATATGTCCCTGTTATAATGTGTCCTTGTTATAATATATCCTTGTGATAATATGTCCCTGTTATAATATGTCCCTGTTATAATATGTCCCTGTTATAATACGTCCCTGTTATAATATGTCCTTGTTATAATATGTCCTTGTTATAATATGTCCCTGTTATAATACGTCCCTGTTATAATACGTCCCTGTTATAATATATCCTTGTGATAATATGTCCCTGTTATAATATGTCCCTGTTATAATACGTCCCTGTTATAATATATCCTTGTGATAATATGTCCCTGTTATAATATGTCCCTGTTATAATACGTCCCTGTTATAATATGTCCTTGTTATAATATGTCCTTGTTATAATATGTCTCTGTTATAATATGTCCCTGTAATAATATGTCCTTGTTATAATATGTCCTTGTTATAATATGTCCTTGTTATAATATGTCGTGTTATAATATGTCCCTGTTATATGTCCCTGCTATGTGTCCCTGTTATAATATGTCCCTGTTATAATATGTCTCTGTTATAATATGTCCCTGTAATAATATGTCCTTGTTATAATATGTCCTTGTTATTATATGTCCCTGTTATAATATGTCCCTGTTATAATATGTCCCTGCTATGTGTCCCTGTTATAATATGTCCCTGTTATAATATGTCTCTGTTATAATATGTCTCTGTTATAATATGTCCCTGTTATATGTCCCTGTTATAATATGTCCCTGTTATAATATGTCCCTGTTATATGTCCCTGTTATATGTTCCTGTTATAATATGTCCCTGTTATAATATGTCCTTGTTATAATATGTCCCTGTTATATGTCCCTGTTATAATATGTCCCTGTTATAATATGTCCCTGTTATAATATGTCCCTGTTATAATATGTCCCTGCTATATGTCCCTGTTATAATATGTCCCTGTTATAATATGTCCCTGTTATAATATGTCCCTGTTATAATATGTCCCTGTTATAATATGTCCCTGTTATATGTCCCTGTTATAATATGTCCCTGTTATAATATGTCCCTGTTATAATATGTCCCTGTTATAATATGTCCCTGTTATAATATGTCCCTGTTATAATATGTCCCTGCTATATGTCCCTGTTATAATATGTCCCTGTTATAATGTATCCTTGTTATGATATGTCCCTGTTATAATATATCCCTTTTATAATATGTCCCTGTTATAATATGTCCCTGTTATATGTCCCTGTTATAATATGTCCCTGCTATATGTTCCTGTTATATGTCCCTGTTATAATATGTCCCTGTTATAATATGTCCCTGTTATAATATGTCCCTGTTATATGTTCCTGTTATAATATGTCCCTGTTATAATATGTCCCTGCTATATGTTCCTGTTATAATATGTCCCTGTTATAATATGTCCTTGTTATATGTCCCTGTTATAATATGTCCCTGTTATATGTCCCTGTTATAATATGTCCCTGTTATAATATGTCCCTGCTATATGTTCCTGTTATAATATGTCCTTGTTATAATATGTCCCTGTTATAATATGTCCCTGTTATAATATGTCCCTGTTATAATATGTCCCTGCTATATGTCCCTGTTATAATATGTCCCTGTTATAATGTATCCTTGTTATGATATGTCCCTGTTATAATATATCCCTTTTATATGTCCCTGTTATAGCATATCTCTGTTGTAATTTGTCCCTGTTATAATATCCTGTTATAATATGTCCCTGTTATAATATGTTATAATATGTCCCTCTTATAATATGTCCCTGTTGTATGTCCCTGTTATAATATATCCCGTTTATAATATGCCCCTGTTATGATATGTCTCTTTTATAATATATCCCTGTTATAATATGTTCCTGTTATAATATGTCCCTTTTATATGTCCCTGTTATAATATGTCCCTGTTATAATATGTCCCTGTTATAATATGTCCCTGTTATAATTTGTCCTTGTTATCATATATCCCTGTTGTAATATATCCCTGTTATACGTCTGTTATAATACCCTGTTTATTTTATTTGTTGTTGCTTTATGCAGATTGTGTGGTATTGTGAAGGATGAGACGGGTAGGCAGGGGGGAGAAGAGTGACGGTGAGAGACAGTGAGAGACAGTAAGAAAGGAGAGAGACAGAGGGAGGAACACAGGAATTAGAAATTAAATGTCCGCTTGTTTTGTGGTGAGATGTTTGTTATTGTCGCCCAGATGATGAGAGGAGGGGGAGGGGGAGAGCGGGGGAGGGGGAGAGGGGGAGGGAGAGGGGGAGGGGGAGCGGGAGCTAGAGAGGGGGGAGGGAAGAGTAGGTTTGCGAGAGGTGGGGAGGGGGGAGGAGGATGGGGAGGGGGAGGGGGAGAGAGAAAACAAAGATTGGGGAGAGGAGAATTATTATTATAATCAAAAAGAAGAGGTAAGCCACAAGGGCTGCACAGCAGGGGAAAGGAGAAGAGTTGGTTACGTGCGGAAAGTAGGGAGGTAGAAAGGTAGTGAGGAGGGCAAGTTAAGAAGGAAGGGAGAGGAGGGGAAACAAGCGATGAGAGGGGGGGAAGAGGGGAGAGAATGTGACAGCTAGATAAGGAGGAGATAAAGTGAGAAAAGTGAAGGAATGGGTAAGAGAAGAAAAGTAGGAGAGATAAACGAGGGGAGAGAGAGAGAGAGAGAGAGAGAGAGAGAGAGAGAGAGAGAGAGAGAGAGAGAGATGATGTATTAGGTGAGTACACACACACACACACACACACACACACACACACACACACACACACACACACACACCTGAATCTCAAGCATCAATTAGAGGTTAGGTTGACTTGTCAAGTGGGACTCGTGTGTCCTGGAGTGTGACGTCCGAGTGTGTGTCTCCAAGGTCAAGCTGAGTGTGAGGTGGTCCTCACTCAGCTCTCTCTTGAGGGCTTCTCTGACACTAAGTCCCTACTACGGAATGTGTGAGATGTTTCATAAGTGTTATGTATCTGTGTCAAGTGTTTCATTAAGTGTCAAGTATCAGTGTCAAGTATTTCATATGTGTCAAGTATAAGTGTCAAGTGTTTCAATAAGTGTCACAAATAACCCGCACAGTCGTTGTAAGCTCCTCTCTTCTATGTACGGGTTATTTATGTATCTTCAAGAAGATGGTGATGGCACTGTAGTGGCACTGAAGATGATGGTGAGGGCACTGTAGTGGCACTGAAGATGATGGTGAGGTCACTGTAGTGGCACTGAAGATGATGGTGAGGTCACTGTAGTGGCACTGAAGATGATGGTGAGGGCACTGTAGTGGCACTGAAGATGATGGTGAGGGCACTGTAGTGGCACTGAAGATGATGGTGAGGTCACTGTAGTGGCACTGAAGATGATGGTGATGGCACTGTAGTGGCACTGAAGATGATGGTGAGGGCACTGTA
>NC_091296.1:75959203-75971703 GCF_038502225.1 Cherax quadricarinatus | reverse complement strand
ACACCTATCCATCACTGTCACTGGTTTTGATTGACACCTAAATTGACACTCAGTGTCACTCTGACTCCTTGGAGTGTCACTTTTGTCGTCCCCTCACTCATTTTACCCTTTGTCGTCCCCTCGCTCATTCCCCCATTCCCCTCTTCTCGTGGTGTCACATTTGCGTCTAAAGAATGGTAGTGACTAGTTTATTGTTCACGTCATATCCATCCTGTGGATGGTAGTGGCTAGTTCATTGCTTACGTCATATCCATCCTGTGGATGGTAGTGGCTAGTTTATTGTGTACCTCATATCCATCCTGTGGATGGTAGTGGCTAGTTCATTGCTTCCGTCATATCCATCCTGTGGATGGTAGTGGCTAGTTTATTGTGTACCTCATATCCATCCTGTGGATGGTAGTGGCTAGTTCATTGCTTACGTCATATCCATCCTGTGGATGGTAGTGGCTAGTTCATTGCTTACGTCATATCCATCCTGTGGATGGTAGTGGCTAGTTTATTGTGTACCTCATATCCATCCTGTGGATGGTAGTGGCTAGTTCATTGCTTACGTCATATCCATCCTGTGGATGGTAGTGGCTAGTTTATTGTTCACGTCATATCCATCCTGTGGATGGTAGTGGCTAGTTTATTGTGTACCTCATATCCATCCTGTGGATGGTAGTGGCTAGTTTATTGTGTACCTCATATCTATCCTATGGATGGTAGTGGCTAGTTTATTGTGTACCTCATATCCATCCTGTGGATGGTAGTGGCTAGTTTATTGTGTACCTCATATCCATCCTGTGGATGGTATGGCTAGTTTATTGTGTACCTCATATCCATCCTGTGGATGGTAGTGGCTAGTTTATTGTGCACCCCATATCCATCCTGTGGATGGTAGTGGCTAGTTTATTGTGCACCTCATATCCATCCTGTGGATGGTAGTGGCTAGTTTATTGTGTACCTCATATCCATCCTGTGGATGGTAGTGGCTAGTTTATTGTGCACCTCATATCCATCCTGTGGATGGTAGTGGCTAGTTTATTGTTCACGTCATATCCATCCTGTGGATGGTAGTGGCTAGTTTATTGTGCACCTCATATCCATCCTGTGGATGGTAGTGGCTAGTTTATTGTGCACCTCATATCCATCCTGTGGATGGTAGTGGCTAGTTTATTGTGTACGTCATATCCATCCTGTGGATGGTAGTGGCTCGTTTATTGTGCACCTCATATCCATCCTGTGGATGGTAGTGGCTAGTTTATTGTACACCTCATATCCATCCTGTGGATGGTGGTGGCTAGTTTATTGTGCACCTCATATCCATCCTGTGGATGGTAGTGGCTAGTTTATTGTGTACCTCATATCCATCCTGTGGATGGTAGTGGCTAGTTTATTATGTACGTCATATCCATCCTGTGGATGGTAGTGGCTAGTTTACTGTGTACCTCATATCCATCCTGTGGATGGTAGTGGCTAGTTTATTGTTCACGTCGTATCCATCCTGTGGATGGTAGTGGCTAGTTTATTGTTCACGTCATATCCATCCTGTGGATGGTAGTGGCTAGTTTATTGTGTACCTCATATCCATCCTGTGGATGGTAGTGGCTAGTTTATTGTTCACGTCATATCCATCCTGTGGATGGTAGTGGCTAGTTTATTGTGTACCTCATATCCATCCTGTGGATGGTAGTGGCTAGTTTATTGTTCACGTCATATCCATCCTGTGGATGGTAGTGGCTAGTTTATTGTGTACCTCATATCCATCCTGTGGATTGTGGTGGCTAGTTTACTGTGTACCTCATATCCATCCTGTGGATGGTAGTGGCTAGTTTACTGTGTACCTCATATCCATCCTGTGGATTGTGGTGGCTAGTTTATTGTTCACGTCATATCCATCCTGTGGATGGTAGTGGCTAGTTTATTGTTCACGTCATATCCATCCTGTGGATGGTAGTGGCTAGTTTATTGTGTACCTCATATCCATCCTGTGGATGGTAGTGGCTAGTTTATTGTGTACCTCATATCCATCCTGTGGATGGTAGTGGCTAGTTTATTGTTCACGTCATATCCATCCTGTGGATGGTAGTGGCTAGTTTATTGTGTACCTCATATCCATCCTGTGGATGGTAGTGGCTAGTTTATTGTGTACCTCATATCCATCCTGTGGATGGTGGTGGCTAGTTTATTGTGTACCTCATATCCATCCTGTGGATGGTAGTGGCTAGTTTATTGTGTACCTCATATCCATCCTGTGGATGGTGGTGGCTAGTTTATTGTGTACCTCATATCCATCCTGTGGATGGTAGTGGCTAGTTTATTGTGTACCTCATATCCATCCTGTGGATGGTAGTGCAAGAGATTATGATTTTAAACAAACGAACTGCTTACCAATCCCCAAACAGTGTTAACAGGAGTACGTCTGTACATTTATCTGTTACTGGCAAATGTACAAGTACTTAGCGATCTACCGTTAACTGTTGTGATCTTGTTTGTTACTGTCCTTCTTTGTAATTGCTTCTATTTGTTGCTGCTCTTCATGGGTACAGTTGTTCCTGTTACAGAGGTGCTCCTGTTGCTACTGTGTATGGCGATGTAGCAGAGACACCAGTAGAGTTGTGCTAGCTTGCCAGAGTACAAAACTTTTAGCAGACTTCCGTTTCACACTTGTTTTGACTGGAGAGCAGTTCCTTCATGGACAGCTGCTGTCTGCCACCCATGTCCATGTGTTTCACACAAGATAGGAGGGCAACACCTCTCTGGAGGGCTGCTGTCTACCAGCCAAGCTGTGTGTCACACAAGACAGGAAGGCAGCATCTCTCTGGAATGTGCTATCTAAAAACCAACCTGTGTGTCACACAAGACAGGAAGGCAGCACCTCTCTGGAGTGTGCTATCTACCAACCAACCTGTGTATCACACAATAGAGGAAGGTAGCACCTCTCTGGAGTGTGCTATCTACCAAACAACCTGTGTGTCACACAATACAGGAAGGTAGCACCTCTCTGAAGTGTGCTATCTACCAACCAACCTGTGTGTCACACAAGACAGGAAGGCAGCACCTCTCTGGAGTGTGCTATCTACCAACCAACCTGTGTGTCACACAAGACAGGAAGGCAGCACCTCTCTGGAGTGCGCTATCTACCAACTAACCTGTGTGTCACACAAGACAGGAAGGCAGCACCTCTCTGGAGTGTGCTATCTGCCAACCAACCTGTGTGTCACACAAGACAGGAAGGCAGCACCTCTCTGGAGTGTGCTATCTACCAACCAACCTGTGTGTCACACAAGACAGGAAGGCAGCACCTCTCTGGAGTGTGCTATCTACCAACCAACCTGTGTGTCACACAAGACAGGAAGGTAGCACCTCTCTGGAGTGTGCTATCTACCAAACAACCTGTGTGTCACACAAGACAGGAAGGCAGCACCTCTCTGGAGTGTGCTATCTACCAACCAACCTGTGTGTCACACAAGACAGGAAGGTAGCACCTCTCTGGAGTGTGCTATCTACCAACCAACCTGTGTGTCACACAAGACAGGAAGGCAGCACATCTCTGGAGTGTGCTATCTACCAACCAACCTGTGTGTCACACAAGACAGGAGGGCAGCACCTCTCTGGAATGTGCTATCTAAAAACAAACCTGTGTGTCACACAAGACAGGAAGGCAGCACCTCTCTGGAGTGTGCTATCTACCAACCAACCTGTGTATCACACAATACAGGAAGGTAGCACCTCTCTGGAGTGTGCTATCTACCAACCAACCTGTGTGTCACACAATACAGGAATGTAGCACCTCTCTGGAGTGTGCTATCTACCAACCAACCTGTGTGTCACACAAGACAGGAAGGCAGCACCTCTCTGGAGTGTGCTATCTACCAACCAACCTGTGTGTCACACAAGACAGGAAGGCAGCACCTCTCTGGAGTGCGCTATCTACCAACTAACCTGTGTGTCACACAAGACAGGAAGGCAGCACCTCTCTGGAGTGTGCTATCTACCAACCAACCTGTGTGTCACACAAGACAGGAAGGCAGCACCTCTCTGGAGTGTGCTATCTACCAACCAACCTGTGTGTCACACAAGACAGGAAGGCAGCACCTCTCTGGAGTGCGCTATCTACCAACTAACCTGTGTGTCACACAAGACAGGAAGGCAGCACCTCTCTGGAGTGTGCTATCTACCAACCAACCTGTGTGTCACACAATACAGGAAGGCAGCACCTCTCTGGAGTGTGCTATCTACCAACCATCCTGTGTGTCACACAAGACAGGAATGGAGCACCTCTCTGGAGTGTGCTATCTACCAACCAACCTGTGTGTCACACAAGACAGGAAGGCAGCACCTCTCTGGGGTGTGCTATCTACCAACCAACCTGTGTGTCACACAAGACAGGAAGGCAACACCTCTCTGGAGTGTGCTATCTACCAACCAACCTGTATGTCACACAAGACAGGAAGGCAGCACCTCTCTGGAGTGTGCTATCTACCAACCAACCTGTGTGTCACACAAGACAGGAAGGCTGCACCTCTCTGGAGTGTGCTATCTACCAACCAACCTGTGTGTCACACAAGACAGGAAGGCAACACCTCTCTGGAGTGTGCTATCTACCAACCAACCTGTGTGTCACACAAGACAGGAAGGCAGCACCTCTCTGGAGTGTGCTATCTACCAACCAACCTGTGTGTCACACAAGACAGGAAGGCAGCACCTCTCTGGAGTGCGCTATCTACCAACCAACCTGTGTGTCACACAAGACAGGAAGGCAGCACCTCTCTGGAGTGTGCTATCTACCAACCAACCTGTGTGTCACACAAGACAGGAAGGCAGCACCTCTCTGGAGTGCGCTATCTACCAACCAACCTGTGTGTCACACAAGACAGGAAGGCAGCACCTCTCTGGAGTGTGCTATCTACCAACCAACCTGTGTGTCACACAAGACAGGAAGGCAGCACCTCTCTGGAGTGTGCTATCTACCAACCAACCTGTGTGTCACACAAGACAGGAAGGCAGCACCTCTCTGGAGTGTTCTATCTACCAACCAACCTGTGTGTCACACAAGACAGGAAGGCAACACCTCTCTGGAGTGTGCTATCTACCAACCAACCTGTGTGTCACACAAGACAGGAAGGCAACACCTCTCTGGAGTGCGCTATCTACCAACCAACCTGTGTGTCACACAAGACAGGAAGGCAACACCTCTCTGGAGTGTGCTATCTACCAACCAACCTGTGTGTCATACAAGACAGGAAGGCAGCACCTCTCTGGAGTGTGCTATCTACCAACCAACCTGTGTGTCACACAAGACAGGAAGGCAACACCTCTCTGGAGTGTGCTATCTACCAACCAACCTGTGTGTCACACAAGACAGGAAGGCAGCACCTCTCTGGAGTGCACTATCTACCAACCAACCTGTGTGTCACACAAGACAGGAAGGCAGCACCTTTCTGGAGTCTGGAGTGTGCTATCTACCAACCAACCTGTGTGTCACACAAGACAGGAATGCAGCACCTCTCTGGAGTGTGCTATCTACCAACCAACCTGTGTGTCACACAAGACAGGAAGGCAGCACCTCTCTGGATTGTGCTATCTACCAACCAACCTGTGTGTCACACAAGACAGGAAGGCAGCACCTCTCTGGAGTGCGCTATCTACCAACTAACTAACATTTTTTGATAAACATCCCCTGCACATGACACGAATATTGCTATAAATACCTATTTTACGAATCAATTTGCTTAGTAATTTTGAAAATTGTTAGTGGAGATAGAGTGGGTTGTGCACCAGTAGCCGGCAACCCAATTCTGGTTAATCTGGCTCTCGGGGCAACAGCAATAAGCGGGTCGTAATTAACCATTCAGGTAACTAGGGGTCACTGCGCCTTAATTGGTTCAAGGTCATTATCTCACATTTGTTTCACCTGTTTTTTTTACAGGTGAGTCTGATGGGGAAGTACAGGTGCCGTTGCTGGCTCTCAGGTGAATTCACCCGTGCCTAGGTGAGTACATGAGTGTTTGTTGAGCGCTGTACTTAGGTGAGTACATGAGTGTGTTAGGTGAGCACACCAGTACCTATGTAAATTCGTGAGTATGTTAGGTGAGCACACCTGTACCTAGGTAAGTACAGAAGTGTTTTATGTGAGCACACCTGTTCCACTCAGGTATCAGGGTGCTTCCCTCCCCCCTCCCAGGATGCCACCCACAACGACGTCCTTACTCCCAGGTACCTACTTACTGCCAGGTGAACAAGGGTATCAGGTACCTACTTACTCCTAGGTGAACAGGGACAGGAGGTGTCCTCCCTCCCAGGTACCTACTTACTGTTAGATGAACAGGGGCAGCAGGTACCTACTTACTGCTAGATGAACAGGAACAGCAGGTGTCCTCACTCCCAGATACCTACTTACTGCTAGGTGAACAGGGACAGCAGGTACCTACTTGCTGCTAGGTGAACAGGGACAGCAGGTACCTACTTACTGCTAAGTGAACAGGGACAGCAGGTACCTACTTACTACTAGGTGACCAGAAATAACAGGTGTTAGGAGCGTAGCCCACACTTTCCGACCCGCCCGGGGTTGGACGCGGGTCCTCGTGGTTGTGAACCGAACGCTCTACCACTGGCCCACTGAGACAGCAACACGGGGCGAAACGCCGTCACAAGCACTGGGCGAAACGTCGTCACAAGAGCAGTTTATCCTTACGTCAGTAGACTCGACCCCCCTCTCTCCCCTTCCCCGGAGTAGGTTCATTTTCCAATTTTCCCCCGTCGTTATTCCGCACGTTTCCCCTCTCTTTATTGCCTCACTTCCTTCCCCTCTTTATACCTAATTTGACTTCTCTGTTTATCCTCTTTCTTCTTTGATTATCTCCCTTTCCCCTCGCCATTCTTATCTGCTTCTCTCTCTCTCCCCTCATAATTCAACCCTCTGGTTGTTTCCCCTCATTATTTCCATTGTTCCCCTTCGTTAATTAGCTTCATCTTGCTGTACCTCGTTCGTTATCATTCAGTCTCTCTCTCCCTTTTTCCCCTCTTCGCTGAGTCAAGACGTTGTCCCCTCAGTCATTTGTGTCCCCTCTTCCCCACCTCAGTGCCTGGAGACGTCTTCTGGACTGTGCTTACACGACCCTTTCTGACCCCTCAGTCTTACCCTTTTCTTACTCTTCCCCTCACTCTTACTTCCTCCCTCACTCTCCCCTCTTTCCCTTCCTCTTACCTCTTTCTCACTCTCCCCTCACTCTTCCCCTCCCTCTTACACCTTCCTCACTCTCCCCTCACTCCTACTCCTTTCTTACTCTCCCCTCACTCATTCCTCTTTTCTCTCTCTTCTCCCCTCACTCATTCTTCTCTCTCCCCTCCCCTCATTCCTCTCTTCCCTCTCCTCTCCCCTCACTCATTCCTCTCTCTTTCCTTATTCCTCTTCCATTTTTCCTTATTCGTCTCCCCTTGTCCGCTCACTCTCCCCTCACTTCTTTCCCCTCTGTCCATGACCACATAATTAGGTCTTCCTACCGCAGGCGATGGTCACTGTGACTCTACACTTCCGTCCTCTCTTCTTCATTCCTCACTTCTTCCTTCTTTCCTCCTTCCTCCTTCCATCCTCACTCCGTCCTTCTTTCCTTCTTCCATCCTCACTCCTTCCTTCCTTCCTCATTCATTCTTCCTTCCTCTCTCCTTCCTTCCTTCCTCTCTCCTTCCTTCCTTCCTTCCTTCCTTCTGTCCTCCCTCCTTCCTTACTTCACCTTCCTCTCTAATTTCTTCCTTCCTCCTTATGCCTCTTCCTCCTCCTTTCTCTTTCCTCGTTCCTGCTCCTCCTCCTTCTTTCTCTTTCCTCCTCCATCTTCCTTTCTCCCTTCTGTTTCCTACTCCTCCTCCTCTTTCCTCCTTTCTTCTTTCTCATCCTTCCTCCTCCTTCCCCTTTTCCTCCTCCTCCTTCCTCCTTCCTATTCCTCCTTCTCCTTTCTCCTTTTCTTCCTCCTCCATTCTCCCCTTCCTTCTTCTCTTCCTCCTTACTCTTTCCTCTTCGTTCTTCCTCTTTCCTCTTCCTTCATCATCTTTCTCCTCCTTCCTCTTACTCAGTCACTTCAATTTTCCTCTTCCTTGTTGAGGAGAGAGTAGATAGAAGAGATGGAAGGGTAGATAGAGGAGAGGGGAGGGTAGATAGAGGAGAAGGGAGGGTAGACTGAGGAGAGGGAAGGGTATATAGAGGAGAGGGAAGGGTAGATATAGGGGAGGAGAGGGTAGAGGAGATGATAGATAGGGGTCAGGAGAGTGTAGATAGCGGAGAGGAGAGAAAGAGACGGCGATAGATAAGGAGATGAGTCCAGCTGGTTAACGAGGTAGTTAGGAAGGTGCTAAGTGTCTGCCGTCACCAACTGCCTGTTACCTCTGCCTGACAGCTTTACCTGACAGCTGTACTTGACAAGACTGCCTGACAGCTTTGCTTCTCTTGAACACAAGTACCACCACCACCTGTACACAGGTACCACCACCACCACCACCTGTACACAGGTACCACCACCACCACCTGTACACAGGTACCAGCACCATCTGTATACAGGTACCACCATCACCTGTAAACTCACGCTATCCTCAATAAGAGGAGAAATAACATGACTGACCCAGGAAGAGTAGTACCACGGCAGGTACTCCCTAGAGTAGTATCACGGCAGGTACTCCCTAGAGTAGTACCAAGGCAGGTACTCCCTAGAGTACCACGGCAGGTGCTCCCTAGAGTAGTACCACGGCAGGTACTCCCTAGAGTACCACGGCAGGTACTCCCTAGAGTAGTACCACGGCAGGTATTCCCTAGAGGAGTACCACGGCAGATAAAAGAGGCGAGACCAGGAGTTGGAGGCCAGTCTGGTAATCGCGAACAGGCGATAAAAGATGCAAAATACCAAGAGGGGGAGTTGAATGACAGCTCTAGGCCTTTCGTGTTGCAGACCAACACTTCTTCAGAAGCTTGCAGTGTTGCAGGAGTAGAGAATTCAGGCAAATGAGTCCATGAATGTGTCTGCTACCGGAAACTGTGGGTGTGTGCACTCATCTATTTGTGGTTGCAGGGTTCGAGTCACACCTCCTGGCCCTGCCTCTTTGCTGGTCGTGTGTGTGTGTGTGTGTGTGCTGGTCATGTGTGTGTGTGTGTGTGTGTGTGTGTGTTGCATATACATACATACATTATTCGGATTATTCACAGAGGTGATAGCAAGTATACAAGACAATAACAAAGACGTAGAGAGAGAAGAATAACGTCTTGAAAGACGCAGGAAGATTGTCTTGACGAAGGAGGAGGAAGAGTGAGACAGTGTTAGCAGGAGACAGTATTAACACTGAGTTATGTGTCAGGGTGATGGGGAGGAAAGAGGTAGGGGGAGATGCTAGTGGATGTGGGTGAGGGGGGAGTGTAATACAGGAGGAAATGGATGGGGAAGGTGTTTAATGGGGATTGAGGGAAGAGGAATTGAAAGAGAGGAAGGAGGAGAGGGAAGGAATTATGGAAAGGAAGAAGGGAAGGGGATGCTTCTAGGAGTGGTGGGGAGGGTAATGAGGGGGAAGAGTGTGGGGGGATAATGGGGCAGAGTGAGAAGAGTGATGAATGGGGAAGTGTGTGAAGAGAGTGATGAATGGGTTAGTGAGAGAAGAGTGATGAATGGGACAATGTGAAGAGAGTGATGAATGGGGCAGTGTGAGGAGAGTGATCCGTGGGGCAGTGTGAGGAGAAGGATCCATGGGGCAGTGTGAGGAGAGTGATCCGTGGGGCAGTGTGAGGAGAAGGATCCATGGGGCAGTGTGAGGAGAGTGATCCGTGGGGCAGTGTGAGGAGAGTGATCCGTGGGGCAGTGTGAGGAGAAGGATCCATGGGGCAGTGTGAGGAGAGTGATCCGTGGGGCAGTGTGAGGAGAAGGATCCATGGGGCAGTGTGAGGAGAGTGATCCGTGGGGCAGTGTGAGGAGAGTGATCCATGGGCCGTGTGGAGGAGAGTGATCCGTGGGGGCAGTGTGAAGAGAGTGATGAATGGGGCAGTGTGAGAGAGTGATCCATGGGGCAGTGTGAGGAGAGTGATCCATGGGGCAGTGTGGAGAGTGATCCATGAGGCAGTGTGAGGAGATTGATCCATGGGGCAGTGTGAGGAGAATGATCCATGGGGCAGTGTGGAGGAGAATGATCCATGGGGCAGTGTGAGAGTGATCCATGGGGCAGTGTGAGAGAGTGATCCATGAGGCAGTGTGAGGAGAGTGATCCATGGGGCAGTGTGAGGAGAATGATCCATGGGGCAGTGTGAGGAGAATGATCCATGAGGCAGTGTGAGGAGAGTGATCCATGGGGCAGTGTGAGGAGAATGATCCATGGGGCAGTGTGAGGAGAATGATCCATGGGGCAGTGTGAGGAGAATGATCCATGGGGCAGTGTGAGGAGAGTGATCCATGGGGCAGTGTGAGGAGAGTGATCCATGAGGCAGTGTGAGGAGAGTGATCCATGGGGCAGTGTGAGGAGAATGATCCATGGGGCAGTGTGAGGAGAATGATCCATGGGGCAGTGTGAGGAGAGTGATCCATGAGGCAGTGTGAGGAGAGTGATCCATGGGGCAGTGTGAGGAGAGTGATCCGTGGGGCAGTGTGAAGAGAGTGATGAATGGGGCAGTGTGAGGAGAGTGATCCATGGGGCAGTGTGAGGAGAGTGATCCATGGGGCAGTGTGAGGAGAGTGATCCATGAGACAGTGTGAGGAGAGTGATCCATGGGGCAGTGTGAAGAGAATGATCCATGGGGCAGTGTGAGGAGAGTGATCCGTGGGGCAGTGTGAGGAGAATGATCCATGGGCCGTGTGAGGAGAGTGATCCGTGGGGCAGTGTGAAGAGAGTGATGAATGGGGCAGTGTGAGGAGAGTGATCCATGGGGCAGTGTGAGGAGAGTGATCCATGGGGCAGTGTGAGGAGAGTGATCCATGAGGCAGTGTGAGGAGAGTGATCCATGGGGCAGTGTGAGGAGAATGATCCATGGGGCAGTGTGAGGAGAATGATCCATGGGGCTACCCTATTTTAAATGATAGTTACATGGTGGGAACCTCCACAGTGTTCTCACACTTGAATGGATTTGTCCCAGGAGAGCTGGAGTCACTATCTCTTGGGAATTACCATCTCTCAGCATAGTCCATCCAATACTCCAGCAAGATGTGCTAATATTACAGAAGTACACCCCCCTTCCCCCCCACACACACTGCCTCAGGAGAAGAGTGGTGGAGCACCTAAAAAGGAATGAGCTTATCAACGACAGCCAGCACGGTTTCAGATAAGGAAAATCCTGTGTTACAAACCTACTGGAGTTCTATGACAGGGTGACAGCAGTAAGACAAGAGAGAGATGGGTGGGTAGATTACATTTTTTGGACTGTAAGAAGGCGTTTGACACAGTTCCACACAACAGATTGGTGCAAAAGCTGGAGGACCAGGCAGGGATAACAGGGAAGGTACTGCAATGGATCAGGAATACCTGTCAGGAAGACAACAGCGAGTCATGGTACGTGGCGAGGTGTCAGAGTGGGCGCCCGTAACGAGAGGAGTTCCACAAGGGTCAGTTCTAGGACCA
Organism: Cherax quadricarinatus; assembly: GCF_038502225.1. NCBI lineage: Eukaryota > Metazoa > Arthropoda > Malacostraca > Decapoda > Parastacidae > Cherax > Cherax quadricarinatus. Next base: position 75,960,141 of record NC_091296.1, on the reverse strand, counting down.
GTGCTGTTTCTGATATTTGTGAACGACAAGACGGAATTAATAGACTCTGAAGTGTCCCTGTTTGCAGATGATGTGAAGTTGATGAGAAGAATTCAGTCGGACTAAGACCAGGCAGACCTACAAGGGGATCTGGACAAGTTGCAAGCCTGGCCTAGCATCTGGCTTCTGGAGTTCAGCCCCGCCAAGTGCAAAGTCATGAAGATTGGGGAAGGGCAAAGAAGACCGCAGACGGAGTACAGTCTAGAGGGTCAGAGACTATAAACCTCACTCAAGGAAAAGGAACTTGGGGTGAGTATAAAACCAGGCACATCTCCTGGTGCGCACATCAACCAAATAACTGCTGCAGCATATGGGCGCCTAGCAAACCTCAGAATAGCATTCCGACATCTTAATAAGGAACCGTTTAGGACCCTGTACACAGTATACGGTAGGACTATATTGGAGTATGCAGCACCAGTTTGGAACCCACCTAGCCAAGCACGTAAGGAAACTAGAGAAAATGCAAAGGTTTGCAACAAGACTAGTCCCGGAGCTAAGGGGCATGTCTTATGAGGAGAGGTTAAGGGAAATCGACCTGGCGACACTGGAAGACAATATAGATAGGGGGGATATGATAACGACATATAAAATACTAAGAGGAATCGACAGGGTGGACAGAGACAGGATGTTCCAGAGATGGGACACAGCAACAATGGGTCACGGTTGGAAATTGAAGACTCAAATGAATCAGAGGGATGTTAGGAAGTATTTCTTCAGTCACAGAGTTGTCAGGAAGTGGAATAGTCTGGGAAGTGATGTAGTGGAGGCAGGATCCATACATAACTTTAAGAAGGGGTATGATAAAGCTCATGGAGCAGGAAGACTGACCTAGTAGCGACCAGTGAAGAGGCGGGGCCAGGAGCTATGAATCGACCCCTGCAACCACAATTAGGTGAGCA